>NC_041215.1:2960006-3047330 GCF_002837175.3 Physeter macrocephalus
CAGGCCCAGCGGCCATGGCTCACGGGCCCAGCCACTCCGCGGCATGTGGGATCCTCCCAGACCGGGTCGCGAACCCGGTTCCCCTGCATCGGCAGGCGGACGCGCAACCACTGCGCCACCAGGGAAGCCCCAAATCTTGATTCTTTTTTGCACCAATTTTGTGCCTTTGGACAAGCAATGTAACCTCTCTGAGCCTCAGTTTCCTCATCTGTAAAATGGGGATAATAATCATACCGACTCATAGGGCTGCTCTGGGGATGATGTAAGATAAGTTACTTAAAGTACTTCTTAGTACGGAGAACATGCTCCATAAGTAGTGACTGTTTAGAAAATAAGAAAAAAGAAAAAGAAAAAAAAAGTGGCTCCTCTTACTTATGTTTTTCTGAGGTAAATAATTGTAAACAATCTCATTCTGCTGATGAGAAAACTGAGGGTTAAAGAAATCAAGTAAGTTGGTGATTTTGGGGTGGAGCCAGGTCACACCCGAGGTCAGTGAGTGCTATTGTTGAATGTGTGTGGTGCGGGTGTGCTGATGTAACGTGTGTATTAGGTGATGTGTGATGTGGCAGATGTTGGTGTGAGGCGGGCCCAGGAAGAAATAGGAAGCCGCTTCAGACATGACTGCAGAGCCAGGAGTGGATGGGTGAGGTTGAAACCTTCGGTCAGGGGGAGCACCTGTGGTTATTGGATTCCCCGGTGAGAGGGGGAACCTGGGTTGACGTCTGGAAGCTGGCCCTGGGGTTGGAGTGGGGCTCACCCCAACCTCTTTTCACCCCATGGTAGTTTCCCCCCAAGGTGCCTAAGAGAGGAGGCTTGGAAGCTAGGCGGGGGCTGGATGGTAAAGGACCACATACGGGCGCTGTGCAATGGGTAGTGGGGAGCCAGGCAGATTTGGGAGCAGGAAAACCCCTCACCTCGTACACTAGAGCCTGAGACTGCAGGCGGAAGGTGGCGGGCTCTGTCCCACTAAGCACCATGTCCGTGCTGGGATCTCGGGGGACAGTTGGACCCGTCGGGCCCTTGCAGCCCCTGTGCAATTCCTGGATCAGGGAGTGAATATTTCCACCAGAGCGCAAGCCCCTCAGAGAAGGGGTGGGTCCCCCTGGGGGGTAACAGGGGTCTCATCCAGGCTGCAGGGGGACCCCACTGTAGGCTACCCTGCTGTGGGAAAAGGTACCTCGACCTCAAAGATAATCCGTGAGTATGGGGTGGGGGAAGGAGAGCCTTTTGTAAGGCACCTTGCTCTGCCCCAGGAGACACCCTGTCTGTGCCAGCCCTGCTCGCCTTGCGAGAGCCGCAGAGTTTTGATTGTTGTCACACTGCAGCTTTTCAGTGCCCCTGATGATTATGCACCTGGATGGGTTTAGAGAGCAGCTCTGACTGTTCTAGGAAGTCCTGGAAGACAGGCCCCCTCTTGGGCAGCGAGGCCAAGTAGCAGGATAGGAGGAGCGAGAGGATGTTCCTGAGTGGCCCCGCTCTGCGTGTGCTCTGCAGGCAGGCCCTGGAGCTCTGTGGCCCTGGAGAGGTGCCTCAGAGGTCCAGTCTGTGAAATGGACTCTAATTGGTGCCTACCTCCACGGGTGCTTAAGGAATTTGACGAGGTACCATGTCTTGAGGGCTTCTTAGCAGAGTGCCTGGAACAGAGGAAAGCTTAGCAATTGATGGCTTTAAAAACCCTCTCCTGGGCACTCTGCTCATCTGGGTAGTAAGTGATGGGGCTGATTTTGGCTGCCAGGTTTTCCTCATCCTAAGCCACAGTTATTTTTTTTTTTTTTTTTTTTTTTGCGGTACGCGGGCCTCTCACTGTTGTGGCCTCTCGCGTTGCAGAGCACAGGCTCCGGACGCGCAGGCTCAGCGGCCATGGCTCACGGGCCCAGCCGCTCCGCGGCATGCGGGATCTTCCCGGACCGGGGCACGAACCCGTGTCCCCTGCATCGGCAGGCGGACTCTCAACCACTGCGCCACCAGGGAAGCCCCTAAGCCACAGTTATTTAGCAAGCATTTGCCAGGTGCCTTCTGGGGGCAGAGCTGGAGGTTCAGGGATGAACCAGGCAAACTGGACTCTGGGGACAGTAAGCCATTACAGTAGTGTCCAGAGGCTGTAAGCCAGCCTGAGGCCGGAGGGCAGGAAATACTTCCAGAGGAGGTACCTGAGGGCAGGTGTCATCCGGGCAGAGGGGCTGTGCAGAGACCTGGAGCCCCCCAGAGGTCTTGCCCAGGAAGCCCAGGGGTCTTCCTGCCTTTTCAAAAGGACGGACTCTGTTTCCATGTCCGATGCCACCCCTGTTACCGCCCTCGGGATTGATGTGGCCACAGAGTATGGCTTAAATGGTGGAAGCTGGGCAAGATGGATTGTTCCCCCGCATCCTGGGGAAGGGCCACTGGATAGCCCCTGCTGACCCTGGGTCACCCATGCTGCCTCTGTCCAGTGGGCCAGGTAGAAAATCATTAATGGGAGGCTGGCTTCTGGGGCAGGGCAGTTCTCCTAGGGGACCTGGGGTGAGGAGATTGGTTTGACCTCTGGTCAATAAGGTCTCCTGTGAGCAGGAGGAGATCTGGAGGACAGGGAGGGAGGCCGGAGGCCTGGCCTTGGGGGAGGGGACAGGGCCAGGCCACCTCGGGAAGTCATTCCAGGAAGGTTGAGGGCCACGGGTGGGGGTTCTTCAGGACACATGCCCACCAGGTGTGGGCCTCAGGGGGCACTGGAGCTCTATCCTCCCTAAGCATTAGGATGTGAAATGAGGCAAGTCCCAGGTGTGAGATTGGGCTGTGAACGGGCTGGCCATTTAGGGTAGTGGAAGTGAAGAGTGTGCACTCTTGGTGCACCAGCGGCCAGGCCCTGCACCACCGGGCTGTGCAGCTCAAAGCAACCGACTTAACTTTTCTGAGCCTTAGTTTCTACATCTGTTAAAATGGGGGTGATAAGCATTCCCATGTTCTAGGGTTGTCCCGATGATCAAAAGCAATAACATCTTCCCAAACTGTAATCTGAGAAGCAGAAGTGCCTCGTCTCGAAGGACGTGAGAGTGTGATCCACTTGCGTCCTGGGGAGGCTTCTGTTTGCAGGGCTTCACCAAGAGCCTCTTAAAGGGCTCCCTTGTATCCTCTCAGTAGTTACTTATGTCTGCTGAGCACTTAAATCTGTACCAGGCAACTGTTCTAAGACTATATGTTTAATATTCACAGCAACCCACAAGGTGGGTGCCATTGTCACCGCTCTCAGTCAGTTGCCTGGGGACCCTTAGCTAGGGAGTGGCTAACCCTGGGTGGTTTTTGTTTTTTTTTTTAAGAGTATAGTTGATTTACAATGTTGCATTAATTTCTGCTGTACAGCAAAGTGTATCAGTTATACATATACATATATCCACCCTTTTTTAGATTCTTTTCCCATATAGGTCATTACAGCGTGAGAGTGTGATCCACTTGCGTCCTGGGGAGGCTTCTGTTTGCAGGGCTTCACCAAGAGCCTCTTAAAGGGCTCCCTTGTATCCTCTCAGTAGTTAC
The DNA here is from genome assembly GCF_002837175.3 of Physeter macrocephalus. Taxonomy (NCBI): domain Eukaryota; kingdom Metazoa; phylum Chordata; class Mammalia; order Artiodactyla; family Physeteridae; genus Physeter; species Physeter macrocephalus. Next base: position 2,963,511 of record NC_041215.1, read on the forward strand.
TTATGTCTGCTGAGCACTTAAATCTGTACCAGGCAACTGTTCTAAGACTATATGTTTAATATTCACAGCAACCCACAAGGTGGGTGCCATTGTCACCGCTCTCAGTCAGTTGCCTGGGGACCCTTAGCTAGGGAGTGGCTAACCCTGGGTGGTTTTTGTTTTTTTTTTTAAGAGTATAGTTGATTTACAATGTTGCATTAATTTCTGCTGTACAGCAAAGTGTATCAGTTATACATATACATATATCCACCCTTTTTTAGATTCTTTTCCCATATAGGTCATTACAGAGTATTGAGAAGAGTTCCCTGTGCTATACAGTAGGTCTTTATTAGTTATCTATTTTATATATAGTGGTGTGTATATGTCAATCCTGGTCTCCCAATTTATCCCCCCGCCCCTTTCCGCCCTGGTAACCATAAGTTTGTTTTCTACATCTGTGACTCTATTTATCTTTTGTAAATAAGTTCCTTTGTACCATTTTTTTTAGATTCCACGTATAAGTGATATCATATGATATTTGTCTTTCTCTGTCTGACTTATTTCACTCAGTATGACAGTCTCCAGGTCCATCCATGTTGCTGCAAATGGTATTATTTCATTCTTTTTTATGGCTGAGTAATAGTCCATTGTATATATATGAACCACATCTTTATTCATTCCTCTGTTGATGGACATTTAGGTTGCTTTCATATCCTGGCTATTGTAGATAGTGCTGCAGTGAACGCTGGGGTGCAAGTATCACTTTGAATTATGGTCTTCTCTGGATATATGCTCAGGACTGGGTTTTGAACCTGGATCCTGCTCCCCACTGTACTGGTGAGACAGGCGGGGCCCACTGAGGTGGAGCTGAAAGCAGCGCTTTGGGGCCACATGGCCTGGGGCTAACTCTGCCATTGCCTGCTCTGTGACCTTGTTGGTTCAGCTTCGGAGCCTCAGTTTCCTCATCTGTAATGTGGCATAATGTTTCCACCCTGAGGATGATGGTGAAAGTTCAATAATGTGGTCCAGGTGAAGTGCCTGTGCAGCCTAGGCTGGGATTGGAGGACATGTGCAGGTCAGCGGGGGGACAGAGACCCTGGCCTGGGCATGGGGTGTAGCAATGAGGAAAACATGGTCCCTACCCTGGAGAGCTCACAGCTGAGGGCTGAGACAGATGCTTGGGCAGCCCCAATTCCAAGAGCCCCATCATGGGCTGAGTGGGGTCATGCTCTTGTGGGAATGGGGTCCTGCAAGCCTAGCGTGCCTAGAACAAACCCAGAATGCTGTCTGGACTTCAAGAATTGTTCAGCTTTCTGGTTAAGATGGGCTGGGACAGGCATACAATTTTCAGGGCGTAGGAAAACCTAGTTTAATGCTAAATGGGATGACAGACTCCAGATCTTTTCAATGTTCACTTGTTCATTCATACATTTGACAAATGTTTGAGTTCCTACTATGCTGTGTGCTGGGGATATAGCAGAAGACAAGTGGGGGAGACAGACAAAAACTAGATAAATAGATGTTATGTCAGGTTGATCAATGCTAGAAAGAAAATCAAAGCATGGTAGAGAGATGAGGAGTGACAGAAGTGGGGGCTGCCTCAGAGAAGCAGTCAAGGAAGTCCTGTCTCAGGACATGACATGTGAGCAGAGGCTCGAATGAATTAGAGGAGCCAGAGTGCAAAAATCTGGGGAAGAGCACTGAAGCAGAGGGAAGAGCAAGTGCAAAGGCCCTGAGGCATGTGTGTATTTTGTGTTTGGAATGCTCAGAGCCCTAATAAGACAGCCAACTGACAGTAACTGGTGGGGAGGGAGTGGTAGAAGATGAAAGTGGAAAGCAGTTGGGGGGCTCATCTTGCAGGGCCCTGAGGCCCTGGTGGGGACATTTATCTAAATGCGATGGGAAGCCCTGGAGAGTTTGGAGGGGAGGGTTACACAAGGTGATTGGGTTTGGTGGAAGGTGGGCTACCAGGGGGAAAGAGTAGAAGCAGGAGGCTGGTGAGGAGGTGGGTGCAAGTTGTCTACGTGAGAGGCCGTGTTCAGGGAAAGGAGACAGGAGAGATACGTGCTGGTGTAGCCAGAGGTGGCTTCCTGGAGAGTGTGGTCAGACATGAGCTAAACCTCCAGGGATACAGGGAATTTTGATGGATGAGAGATGCTAAGCAAAATTTTCTCCACGAGGGGCTAGGGTTGTGGGCAAATGCTTGGTGGTGGAGGCAAGCATGAGGACACTTGGGGTGTGGAGAGGAGACCGCCCCCAGCATCAGCTCCAGGGGGAGAAGTGACAGTGGGCTCTGGTTCATTCGTTCCCAGGAAGAAATTTGCCAGGTCTCCTTCCTTCCCCGCTGAGGACCTAAACAGGAATTATATGCCCCCCATCCATTTCCCATCTCCATATTGATTTTGGTACTTTTCTTCCCATTTGCTCACTGTATCCTAACAGCCACCCTGGGGTGTAGTCAGGCCGGAGGCTCTGCTCCACTGTTTTACTGGGGAAGAACCTGAGACAGAACAAACCATGGGCCCAAGGTTACATGGGAAACTCCACTCCATACTTCTTGCTTTAATTTGGGAGTGTGGTGGAAAGGTAGCAAACTTTGCTGTCAAATAGACCTAGACCTGATTCTTAGCTTTGCTGCTTCCTGGCTGGGCCACCTTGGGCAACTTGCCTCATCTCTCTGAGCCTCAGTTGCCTCATCTGTGAAATGGGGGTGGTAACAGGGCAATTATGAGCGTGTGCTGATGCCTGACTCAGAGCTGGCGTAGAGGAGACCCTGGCCTGCACGCAGGGACTCTGGACTTCCAGGGTAGCTCACCGTCACCCCTTTCCCTGCTCAGGTGCTGGTGGCCGAGGAGAACGTGGACTTCCGCATCCACGTGGAGAACCAGACGCGGGCTCGGGACGATGTGAGCCGTAAGCAGCTGCGGCTGTACCAGCTCTACAGCCGGACCAGCGGGAAGCACATTCAGGTCCTGGGCCGTAGGATCAGCGCCCGCGGCGAGGACGGGGACAAGTATGGTAAGTGTCAACCCCCTCCTCTTTGACCGTGTACACATTCTTCCCGGCCTCTGAGACCTCAGGTTCAAATCCTAGCTCTGCCGTGTCCTGGCTGTGTGATCTTGCACCTGGCTCTGACCCTTTCTGGGCCTCAGTTTCCTCATCTATAAAATGGGGATGCAGTAGTGCATCCCTGAGAGCTTTGTTGGGAGTAGTAACTGACGACATGAATAAAGCATGCCTTTGCTGGTAAATGCCCCATAAATGCCAGTCGTCATGGGTATCTGTGGCAACCTGCTCCCCACGGCATTGCTTCCCCAGGTTCAGATGCTCGGAGGGGTGGGAGCCTCTGGGGCACGCTTTTTGGATGCTGGTGGTGGTGTTGGAAATTGGCCTGGTGTGAGTGTGTGTGCTCATACGTGCATATGTGTGTGAGAGTGTGTGCATGTGCACGGGGACAGGCCTGTGTGTGCGTGCTCTGCGGGCTTGAGCTTGTGCACCTATGAGGCAGGGGCACTCACAGCACCTTGGGCCATGGCCCCCTTGACCTGCCCTTGACCCTGGAACTGCCCAGCTCTCTTCTGGGGTGTTTAGGAAGCATCACCTGCCCCAAGCTGCCTCTGCAAAGGGGCTGGGAGGAGTGCAATAACCCTGACTTCCTTCCCTCCCTAAGCCCCCAAACCACAAAGACCCTCAGCAGTGAGTGAAGCAGGCAGGACTCCTCCCTCCCAGAGCCTGGAGGGGATTTAGGGGCCAGACTCTGAGCAAATACTGACCACACCTCCATCGCTTCCTACCTTCTCAGGCCCAGGTTCTGGGAGGTGTCCCAGGCCCCAGCCTTGGGTCGGGGGGGAGCTGGTGCTGTAGGTGGCCACACTACGTGCATGCCTGCGGCCGAGCCTGCCGGCCTGGGCTTCTCTGAGATGATGCTCCGCCTGCCCGCCAGCCCCTGCCCATTGCAGTCAAGACATGACAACAAGACAAATAATTTCTTGGATCTTTTATCTTGGACACCATTTATTTTCCCTCAGCCCCGGGGCAGGACTGACCTCATGGTAGGGCCCAAGTGTGGCAGCTGCACCGTCACTGGGGGCTGGGCCAGGCCGGGCTGGGCAGGGCTGGGCCACGCTGGGCTCCTGCTTCTCCAGGCCAGCTGCCTCCCCTCCCTTCTCCTGCCCCATCACTCTTTACTGCCTCCCTCCCTCGTCCCCCTTCTTCCTTTCTCAGTCTGGCTGCTTCTCCTTTTATCTGGGCTTCTCTCTCTCTGAGTCCTTCTCCCCTCCTTCTGGTTGTTTCTGTCCATCTCTCTGTCTCCCCCCTCCTCACCATCTCTGTCTTTCTCCCTGCTTCCCTCCCTCCGACTACAGCTTTCCGTCCCTCCTCCCCACCTCTCCCAGGCCCTCTGCTGGCTGCCTCTCTGGGGCCTCGTCTCTCTGTGCCCCCCCCTCCGTGGACGCCTGGCTGTGCTGGGCAGACCCAGGTGCTGGTTTTCCCTGGGATCTGCTGTCCAGTTGCTGCCAGGGAAGGGGCAGCTGGCTGGCTGGGGCGGGAGGGAGGTGCCCTCCTGGGGAGTCCCCGGAGCTCTGGCTGGCCCCTCCAGGCTGGGAGAGTACAGGGGGGTCAGACTCTGGTCTGAACCATCTGTCCAGGCTCTGAGATAGGAGTCAAGAGCTTGGGAGGGAGAGGAGGCCGGAAATGGCCGACCCCTCCCTCCAGAAGCCACTTGTCCTCTCATTTCCTCTGCCTGGACTGGAGACTCAGGGGATCTCACCTGCTGTGTAACCTTGACTTCTCTGAGCCTCAGTTTCCCTCTGTACATTACAAGGGCTGTACTAGAGTAGTGCTTCTTAAACACTAACATGCATCGGAATCACTGAGGGTTCTTATTAAAATGCTGATGTTGATTCAGAGGGTCTGGGTTGGGGCCTTGAGCTCTGCATGTCTAACAAGCGCCCTGGTGCTGCTGGGAGACCACCTCTGGAGTATCCAGGGACTCGCCCATTTTGGCTTCTCCTCCAGCTCCACAAACTCTAGATTTAATGATTCTCTGTCAAGGAATACGTTTATCGCTCCTCCAATCCCCCAACACCCAGGGCAGCCAGGGGCCTTGCTGGCCGCTGAGGCTGCTCTATTTAAATGTCGCATTAGAAACGCAGATGAGGCGAAGGGATCCCATCTGTGAGCCCTGGGAGAGGAAGTGAGACAATGGAGCCAATTGAGGCTTCCAATCTAGATAATCAATACAAATATTATTGGGAGGGTGATTTATGTGGCCAAGCCGGGCAGGAGGATGGGGCTGTGTTAGAGGCCTGCCCTGCCTATGGGGGAGGGGCAGCCAGTAGTCCTCAGTCAGGCCAGGGGGCCCAGGATGGTCTGAGAACCTGCTCCCTTCTTCTCAGGGCTCCATCCAGCTGAAAGAATGGTGTCTTCTGAGACTTGCATTCATACACAGTTAGAATGCAGTCTGGGAACTTCAGCAAACACCAAGTATAAACAATCCCTATAAATGCCTGGAATCTGGAATCCCCAGAAACGCCCGGAATCTCAGATTTGAGTCTGTAAAACACTCAGAATCTCAGATTTGACAGCGTCCCGAGGCTCTAGACCCCATAGGCAGGTAGGTGCAAGATGCAGGCCCACCTTTGTCTGGGTGCCCTGCCCAGGAGCTCTTGGCCAGCTTTGCAGCAGTGAGCAGTCTTCGGTGAAATCTGCATCGATGTCAGCCAGGCTTCTACACCAGGCTATTCTGCAAGAGTTTCTCCCCATGGCTCCCTGAAGCTTTCCCAGAGCACTCTGAGGGCCCTGAGGTTGGCTGTTCCAGGAATGCAGGACTTTCTTAGCTTTAGGTTCGGCTCTGGAGGGAGAGGTATACTGTCCAGGGGGCTAAAGGCTTAGGTAGTGGGACACCTGGCAGGCCAGGAACTGGGGGAGGGCCACCCTGCCCACCCGGGATTATTACATCTGCCCCTCCCCTTCCTGCCCTTGGTCCTGGTCACCTTTGTCCTGCAGGTAGTTGCCACCTTGAAGAAACAGCATTGGGCCAGGAGGCAGGACCCGTGGGTTCCAGTGGCAGCTCGGTCGCTGAGCAGCCCCCAGTGCAGGGGACAAGCATGTCTGGCTCTGGGCCTGGTTTCTTCACCTGCCAAGCAAGGATGAGAAGGCCCCACTCTACCTGCCTCCAAGGTTGATGCCCTTCAGCTGGGATGTGGAGGTGTCAGCACCCCCTGGCTACAGGAAGCAGGGCTGCTGGGTGGTGGGACTTGAGTATCAGCAGAGGAGCACCTGGGGTCAGCTGGGCCAGCCCTCAGGGAGGGGGAGGGGCCCCAGCCTCAGGGTTGGTGGTGTGGGAGCAACTCTGCTTTTATAAAGCCATGTGGTTGGATATTCCTTCCTATTTTCAGTTGCAGAAAAAGGCTCCTCTACTTGATTAAGAACAAAAGCCCAGAACACCCAAGGTTTTGCAGTAGGCCAGCCTCCCAGGACTGACAGTGCTCAGAACAACCCTGAGGAGGCCTCTGGAGGGGCTGTGATAGCCAGGGAGGTGGTCTTTTGAGAGGGTTGGCATGTGGACTCTGGAGTCGGATGGAATTGGAATCTCAGTTCCACCACTTACGAGCTGGAGACCTTAGGTGTGTGTTAGCCTTTCTGATCCTGTTTACTCTTTTGTAAAACGGGGTAATTGAAATGAGAGAATATCTTATTCTCAAAGAGTATATGATGATTAAAGCAAGAATATTCATAATAACCACCTGAACTCCGTGCTGTTGTACGGCGGCAGGGGGATACCGTCATGGGCTCAGGTGAAGGTTTCCCCTCTCGAGAACTGATTCGTGGGGCTTCTCCCCGCTTAGCGGGGCCCTGGCATATCAGCTGCAGTTTAGAAGAGGCTTCTTCAGCATGATTCCAAGCAGCAGGGCGGACTGGCTATGCTGTGGCTGCTGTCTCAGGCTGGATGCAGAAGGGTATCTGGACCCTTCTGTTGCGTGCGGTCCGGTCTCTCAGTTCACACCTGGGTCCCTCCCTCACTGGGCGATAACAGCGGTGAGTGAGACAACCCAGGCCCAGCCCTCAAGGAGCTCCCAGGCGAGAGCCCCTTCTCCTTTCTAGGGGCTGACTCTGAGTAGGAAGAGCCTGGGCCCCTCACTCTCTGTGTCCCCTTGGGTGCTTTCCATCGCCTCCCTGCACCAGTGGGTTTCCTCACAATTGTGGGAAGGCATGGGCAGGGCACGGAGTTTGTACTGTGTGGGCTTGTTCCAGTTAGGCATGGATTAGTCTGTGATTCCAGCTGTGTCACTCCTGCTCAGGGTCACAGGGAGTCAGCCTGCCCCAGCATGGGCTCTGCCCCTCTAGGCAGCTCCCCCGCTCACCCTTGCCCCTCTGAGAACGTGAGCTCCTTGAAAGCAGTGACCTTTCTGCCTGTCTGCATGTCTAGTACATGTCCTGAAAGCAGGCCCCCCTTAAAGGTTACTGGATAAATGAATAAAATAATTACGGGGCCACGCAAAGCACAATCAGGGGCTGACTTGCGTGACTCACCTAGGAAAGTATGTGGGGTCTTCCGGGGCTTTTGCTGGAAGTGGGAGGGGGCCCTCTGGTCCCCATTTCTCTTATTCTGGTACCTGCTGCAGGGCTGTGCTGGAGCAAGGAGCCAGGTCCTTTGGGCTGGCTGGTGTGGCTGAAGCAGCAGAGACTCTTTTCTCTGAGTCTGACGGCCCGTAGTCCATTCTCCATACCACAGTCCAAAATGTGAGGCTGTGTCACTCCGTTAGTCAAAGGCTCTCAGCTCATTTAGAATGCAGTCCAAGTCCTTGGATCGGCAGGAAGGCCTGGTGTAGCCGGACTCCTGACTAGCACACTAACCTCGGGCTCCACCGCCCCGTCCTTGCCCGCTCTGCTCCAGCCCCAGCGAGCTTCCTGCTGCCCTTGGAACACGCCAAGCATGTCCCCAGCTAAGGGCCTTTGCTGTGTCCTCAGCCTGGGGGTGCCCTTCTCCCAGATGTCCCCATGGCTTTTGCTCCCTCGCCTCACTCAGACTACCATTCAGTTGTCCCCTTATCAGGGAATTCCTGTCTCCGTCCCCCCGTGGGTATGTTTCTCTTCCTAGCACTTATTGCTACCTGAGGTTCTGGTATGTATTTAGTTATTCGCTCTCTGTGTCTCCTGTTATAGTGCAAACTCTAAGGCTAGGCCGCTTCAGTCTATTGTGTTCACTGCTGTATCCCCTGCGCAGAGCCAGCCACAAACAACGGTTCAATACATGCTTGGGCCAGTGAATACGTGGCTGACCCATGTGTGCGTCCGGGAGTGTAGACGGGACCACTTCCCCGGGGCGGGGGCAAGCGCCTGGCCCAGAGCCCAGCACACAGTAGGTACCTGGGCAGTCCGTGCTCCCTCCCTCCTCTTCTCCTGTCCTCCTCTCCCGTCCTTCCTTCCAGCCAGCCTTGCATCTTGCCACAAGGATACAGTGAGCGACAGGACCAGCTTCCCCGAGGGGCGCTCCCAGCTGGGAAGGGGCATTAATATCTCTGTCTGAACCCCCTGCCCTCTGAGCTCATGTTCCACGACTTCTGTCCCCAGTGAGGAGTGGCCACCCACACGTCGCTGACTCTGCAGCTCAAATGGCCACATGAGAGATACAGCTAGGATTAAATATAGCTCCCGATCGATCCTATTGATTCTTTCTCTCTTCCTTTCTGGCTCGCCCACGTGGCCTGCGAACCTCCTTGGGGGACTTTAGGAGAAGGGGAACCATGGGCACCTTTGGGAAAAGGCCACAGTGGGTGTGTGTGGGTGTGTGAGGATAGTGATGCTGAAACATCTCCAGAAAGGGCTCCTTCCCCCCACCCCCACTTCTTTCCCTTCCCCTCCCCTCGACCTGGTCCACCTTCAGAGGGGAGGAAGGGAGTATGATTTGGTGTGACCTCCCAGTGCCTTTTGTGGCAAGGACGTTTCCTCACTGGAGGATGATGCCTGGAGAGTGGCCAGCAGCACTGTCAGCACTGGAATTGTAGCGGCTGGCTGGCCAGCTGCTGGCCACCCCGTGCAGGATCTGGGTACGGCCAGCTCTGCCCAGCCTCTCACTGGCTCCCAGCTCCCCCACTGCTCTCTCAGGTCTTGGGGGTTTTACCCCGAGGCTTGGGGGAAAAGAAACTAATTCTCCTGCTTAGTTTTTTCCAGTTCCCTTTCTCTGGGTCTTCTGTGTCCCTCTTTGTATGTGACTCTCTGGCTCTCTGTCTGCCTCTTGGTCTTTCCCTGTCGTTTCCTACCCTTCAAACCAAAAGTCTTTAAAGTGAGGCTATGGATTGCCCGCAGGGAAGCCCAGCTAGGGAATCACACTGGAATCAGTCGATCAATCCATCCATCAAAGTCATTTCTTTTTTCTCCGCCATGGCTGACCTGCCTGATGTCTGTCCTGCTCTGCTCACCTCTGTCTGAATCTCTCTGTCTCAGGCTAGCTCCAGAGTTACTCTGCCTGTGTTCAAATCCTGGTCCTACTGCGTGACTCTGGCAAGTAACTTAACTGCTCAGGGCCTCAGTTTCTTCATCTGTAAAATGGGTGTAATAGTTCCTACCTCATGGGGTTGTTGTGAGGATCTAATGAGACATTCCACATTCAGACTCCAAGCACAGTGCCTGACAGATGGTAAATGCTCAAATAAGTACTAGCAGTTTTTGTTTTGTTTTGTTTTTTTAATTGTCATTATTACTCCATGCATTTAAGAGAAATGGAGAAAAAAAGACAGCCTGAGTTCTTATTGAAAGGGCTTTCTTTCTGGCTCCTTTTTCTTCCACTTTCTCTTTTTCCTTTTCTGCTTTCCTCTCTCAATGCTGGAGAAGGGATTGGGTCCTTCGAGCTCCTGGCCCCCAGCCATGGGCAGGTGCTGGGCTCCTGCTCTGTGCTGGGCCCTGGTAAGACTGGCTCTGTGGACTTTGCCTTCAGGGGAGCTGGGTTGTGGGACCCCCCCCCACCCCATCCTGCACTCGCTCACCCTCTGGTGCGTGCAGCTTTTCCTTCTAGTCAAAACCAGATCTGAAGTCATTTCATGCCTCTCTGGCTGCGGATTGAACCCAGACTTGGGTGTTCCTATGGGCTCCCCCACCTCCCAGAATCAGCTCGAAGGTATTTCCTCAGGGTGACCGTTGGCACCCCTTCCTCCCTCAAGGTCATTTGGAAGTGGAGCTGAGGAGGGATGGGCCCCAACCTTTGGCTCTTTGGGCATCCCAACCCACAGACCTATGCCCCAAGAAGGTGAGGTCAAGTGAAAACCTTCTCTGCCTGCCTTTGGTGTTCGTTCACTCACTAACTCCCCCAGGAAAGGGACTGGCATGGAGGAGAAGTGACCGGTGGGGGAGACAGGCTAAGACCCAGACTTCTGTGTTAGCCTGCCTGGGTTTGAATCCTGCCTGCGTTTTAACTCCATCCCTGTCTGACCTTGGGACTCAATTTTCTCACCTGTAAAATGGGGATAATAAAAAAAATAGTTCTAATCTCCTGGATTGTTGTAAAGGATGGGTGGGTAGGAGCTCAGGGTTCTCCATCCCTGTCTGACCTTGGGACTCAATTTTCTCACCTGTAAAATGGGGATAATAAAAAAATAGTTCTAATCTCCTGGGATTGTTGTAAGGATGGGTGGGTAGGAGCTCAGGGTTCTAGTGAGTGGCAGGAGTAACACGGTGGGCGGGGGTGGGGAGGTAGAGGGAAGAGTTGCTAAGGGCATTGACCTGGAATCAGAGAGTTGGTTTGAACTTCCACCCTGCTTTTACTACCTGTGTACCATTAGGCAAGTCCCTTTACCTCCCTGAATCTCGTTTGCTTTAACTTTTAAATAGCTTTATTCATACCTACCTCACCAAGCCCTTTATGCACTTACTAAAAATTACTTATTGGTCATTTGCTGTGAGCCAGGTATGGGCTAGGTGATGGAAACCACAGTGGTGAATGAGACAGTTAAGGGCCTGCCTTCATGGAGCTTCCCTTCCAGTGGATAGAGACAGACAATAGAAAAGGTAGCAAATAAAACAACTTGGAGAAGAGCTCTGAGGAAAATGGAGCAGGGGGTGGCTAGAGCTGAACTGGGAGGATAGTATGACATTGGACAGCATGGCCAGGGAAGGCCTCTCTGAGGAGGTGGCATCTGAGCTGAGATGTCAACCTAGGAAGCGAGCAGCCACTATGGGAAGCTCTGGGCAGAGCAATCTCCAGGCAGAGGAAAAGTGCAAAGGCCCTGAGGTGGGAGTGTGCTTGGTGTCTTAGAGCAGGAACAGTAAGGAGGCTTGTGTGGCTGGAGGGCTGTGAGGGAGGGAGGGAGGTGGGGGCAGGCAGCAGGGGCCAGGCCACGTGCCCTTCCGGGTCCCCGTAAAGAGTCTGGATTTTTAGTGGGTTGGAGATCCATAGGAGGCTTTAGCAGGGACGAGGCACAATTAATTTTATATTTTAAAAGGATCCCTCTGGCTGCTGTGTAGAGAAGAGACTGCTGGGGACAGGAGTGGCAGAGAGAGGATGGGGGCATGCCAGGGTGGTGAGGGGTGAGATACTATCCTCAACCCCTCCCGCCTGGCCTGGGACAGACACAGATGAGGTTCCTAGCTCCTGAGAGCTGCATCTTGGGGGCTTGGGGCTTGAGTCAAGGGAAGGGGGAGCGTGATGCTGAGGACCAGGCAGGCTCTGGGGTAAACCTGGTCTGAGCGGGCGGAGTCTCTCTTTCTGCCTTTCTGAGAAATGCTGCTGCTATTACTCCCCAAAGACTTTACATAATCCTGGCCCGGCTCGCTCCTCATTATGTCATGTGCTGAGTGGAGTCTAGGTCACTCCATGGCTTGTTGCAGTCGGGGAAGAACAGACTTCTGGCTCCCTGGGCACAGAGGCAGGTGCAGACCCTACCCTCGCTGGGGTGAGGGTGACTGGCTTGCAGGGGTGGAGGTGCAGTCCAGCCCCAGCCCCAGGCCCCATGGATGGCTTAGGCAGAGGCCAGGGCTTCCTGAGATGGGCTGTGGTTAATGAGAGATGGGGGTTGTGCTTTGAGCCAAGTCTCCCCAGAGCTGGGGGCCCTCCTCTGGGACCCAGGCCCCAGCAGGAAGAGCCAGGCAGACCTGACGTCAGCCCTTCCTGCTGGGTTGCTTCTCTGAACCTCAGTTTCCTACACTGTAAAAAGGGGACAAAGGTACCCAACCTCGTGGGGATATGTGACTTTAGCAGGCTCACATGGGAGCCAGATCCAGCGTGTAGTAGGAGCTCTTCTGAGGACAGAGGCCCAGGCATGTGCTAGGGGAGGGCAGACAGAGCAGTTTTCCCCTCGGACTCACTTGGGGTTGCCTGGGTCCCAGCCCTGTGGCCTCACCCTCTTCTTAGGGTTTCCCATGCCTGCCCCTCTCCAATGCCAGAGACATTCAGAATAGGGTCAAGCCCCATTCCCACTGCATGGGTAAGGAAACTGGGGCTCAGAGGTGTGTGTGGCTTACTCAAGGTCACACCCCCAGGATGGCAATTCCAGAAATGGAATCAGACCCCATGAATCCCAGTCTAAGGCATTCTCTGATGCACTCACAGTGTGGGGTGCCTGAGACCCTGGAGGATGCTGAGAAAGTTCAGGACAGAGGGCACACCTTGGGGAGGCAAGTTCTGCTCCACCTCTGCCCTTTTACACACATCTGATTTTTTTTCCACTACTTTTTTTTTTCTGGGAAAACAGTTTTGTTTTGCAGTTATTAGGAAACTTAAACAATAGTTACTGAGTTTCCCCTACCCAGCCTCTGAGAACAGGGTGCTAGGCCCTTTACAGCATCGTTTTATATAATCCTCACCATAACCGTTGAAGATTGGAGACGGCTATTCCCATTTTACAGATGAAGAACCTGAGGCCCAAGGTCATACAGTGGCAAGTGGGGCCAGGGATTCATATCCATATCTGTGCATTTCAAAGCTCTCACCTATCCCCTTACACGTGCTACCTTCGTCAGAAGCTCCTAGAGTTGGGGACCCTCCTGAACCCCCAACAACCCCCATCCCGTGTGGGGCCTGAGCTTTGTGAGGAGATAGAGAAAGCACGCCCCAGAGCTGCTGTGATGTTTGGCCCTTGGTTCCCAGGGACCAAGCTAAGAGGAGAGTTAATGGGGAATTTGAGTTAAGGGGAACAGGGAACATGAAGGGCTTGTAACCCCCTATCTCAGTGTTGGTTAATATTCTCAACTCAGTGGTTTACTAGGGATGGGGGAAGGTGGGGAGAAGAATGTGCCCCCCACCCTTGTTCCTAGAATTACTAAATTCTTGTTAGATCTTTAAATTTTATGTAAATTCTTCTTGTTTTCTTTGGAAAGGTGGGTATCATATTTTAATTAGTAGTGGTGTCAAAGGAAGGCTAGATTAATTATTGGAAATCCTGAGTTCCAGATGGTTTTAATTTTCCACAGCAGGGCACCAGGGTATATATTAAAAATGTTTTTTTATTAAAATCATACCTAGTGTATCTTAGGGGCACTGAGGTACACTCTTTGTGGCTCCAAGGATACTGTATTTAGGGCTATGATTTTTGTTATTGAGAAGCAAGTCCCTTGTCACTGAAATAAAAATTTTGTGGGTGACGACGGAGGGGCAGGTGCTGGGAAGCAAAGAGTCAGGGGAGGGAGGGGGAGAAGGGGGGCGCGTCATAAGGATACTGTATTTAGGGCTATGATTTTTGTTATTGAGAAGCAAGTCCCTTGTCACTGAAATAAAAATTTTGTGGGTGACGGAGGGGCAGGTGCTGGGAAGCAAAGAGTCAGGGGAGGGAGGGGGAGAAGGGGGGCGCGTCATAGGCAAAGAAGGGGGTGGTGGTGGTGGGAAATCCAGGCACAGGGATTCAGGTTCAGAGAGGACACATAACCTGCCAAAGTCACACAGCAACTTACTGGGGAGAAAATGTGGACTGGCAGAGGGACAGGGAGGGGTCTCCCAGTGATGCCTAATCAAGAGACAGTCACCCTTTGGCCACTTGATGTCCTTGTTTAGTCAGGCCTTTGGGGATCAGCTATGGACACCCCCATCCTGAGGGAGGCTCTGTGGAGCATAGGTGGTTTAGCATGGGGCCTCGCACTCCTGACCAGGGGGTATTGGGTCCTGGTTGACCCTTCCGGGCTCCTGGGAGGTAGTTATTCTTCAGCCTTGGTGGCCTTGACTGAGGAAGGTGAAATATTATGCAAATAGCCTCCTTTCCCCAGGGACTCGAAACACCCCTCCCTGACCCTTCCCCACTTCAAGTGGCCAGGGCACTCCCTCACCCATATCCCCAGAGGGGAGGGGACTCTCCAGATGTTGTTTTCCCTGGAGGAAGGGGCCTGTGACCTAAATTTTGGAGGAAGCAGCTTGGCATTCCACAAGGCAAGGGGTGTGTGTGTGTGTTTTGTGTGCATGCCTGTGTGAGCTCACATGCCTCTGAACGTCTGACCCCTTAGTCCAGAGACTGCTGCTTTTCTGGGGTTATTTGTATGGCTGTCTGTCCTGCCTTGGGGAAGGGTGTTGGCGGGGGAGGAGAAGGCACACTGGTCTTCAGCCACAAGGGGCGATCTGGGTCCCAAGTGGAGTCAGGGGAGGCTGGGATTCGGGGAACAGGTGTCAGACAGCTTCTCTCCCTGCCTAAGGGGCAGGGTGCTCCCGAGAGACCTGTCAGAGGCATCCCCCATGCCTGATTTCGGGGGCAGTGGGAGGTCCAGGGACAGGGTCAGGGATCGTGTCGCTGAGTCTTTAGGCCAACCATTGCCCCTGGTAAAAAAATGTGTCTTGTTCTCCTTCTGCCTTCCGAAGCCCAGCTCCTAGTGGAGACAGATACCTTCGGTAGTCAAGTCCGGATCAAGGGCAAGGAGACGGAATTCTACCTGTGTATGAACCGGAAAGGCAAGCTTGTGGGGAAGGTAAGTGATGGTCTAGATTGGGTGGGTCCCCTGGTAGCTCTGGGTAGCTGGAACAGTGCATCCAGGGCCCTATCAGCCCCAAATGGAAAACAGGCCCCATGAATGTGTGTGTGTGTGTGTGTGTGTGTGTGTGTGTGTGTGAGAGATTCCCATTGTGATCTCTTCCTTTCACCACACCACTTCTTCTCTGTCCCCGCACCTGCAGCCTGCCAGGCTGAGGTATCTGTGGCTGTGACTTTGGTGAGCACGCAGGGCCCTGATCTCTCCTGGTGGATGTGGAGCTCTGGCTTGCTTGGTAGTGGGAGAATCCTCGAGGGGTTCTGAGGCGCCCTGCCTGAATGTACCTGATGTCTGGGAACAGGGAACCATTAGGCCAAGGGCAGGGGCTGCAGCATTGTTTTAACAATCACCAGGAGTTTACGACTCCTCAAAGCAGCGCCTCTGGAACCCAGCAGCCTCGTCAGCTCTGGGCCTCATGATTCTAGCATTTCAGGAGGATTTTATTACTTTGGAATAGGCAAGAGAGCTGCATGTAACAAATTAGGGCAGGGGTGGGGTGTGGACCCACATGCCAGGGGTTCTGAGCCTCCACTGATGCTGCGTTTTGATGCTGCCCCTCTTTTTCCTAGTGTCTGTTTGTGAAGTTCATACACTTGCTTCCTTTGGATGTTCCAGTGGAAAGCATTACTGGTGGTAGCTCTATAGTGGCATGCTCCATGTTCCCTTCTCTCTGCAGGGACCCGACTCACCCCCTATCCCACTTGTATAATGGAGGGGGCTGTGGCTTCTGCTGGACAGGTGGAGTGGGGGGTGGAGGGTAGACCCAGATTCCAAGGAGGATGGCTTCTTCTACTTGGCGGCAAGACCTTGGGTGATGATTTGCATTTATTACACCTTGTTGGGGGGAAGGAAGCATGACCTCAACTCCTGTTTAAGTCATGGTTTTGACTTCCTGAATCCCTCAATTCTTATCCATCTCCCCTCCCCGCTTCCCAAGTGCCTGTAGAGAAGGTAACAGGCCAGGGACCTGTTACCTGGGTGGACAGAGCCAGGGTATTGTTGCTAATTATTTGTTAATAATAACGGTACCAATAGCCTCTGTTAATTGAGCACCTGCTTTCTGCTGGGCACCGAGCAAAAGTGCTCCAAAATAATCCCAAGAGGTTGGTACCGCCACCATTCCCATTTCACAGATGAGAAAGCTGAGGCTTGGCCACATACGGGCACTTGTCCCAGGTCCCACGCTTCAAAGCCCGGTTTGGAAGGCAAAGGAATCCAGCGGCACTGCCCACACCGACTGGAGCTTCTCAAAGAGCAAAATAATAGTAATCCGTGTAGCGCGGCCCCGGGGTTGCCAAGGAGTGGTTTTAATTAGTGATTCACTTTCCGAGTCCCGAGGCCGGCCCGACGGCCAGCGAGGGGGTCCGGGGCAGGGGCGGCGGGCAGGCCGGGCGCCGGGTGCCCTGGCCTGGCCGTGCGTTTCCTGTGGCGGCGCGGCAAAGCACCGCGTCAGGCGCTTTGTTCTCCTGCCCGCCTGGGCTGCCTCCCAAGGCCCAACCTGCTTGCAGTTGTGGGCTCGGCTTCCCCCCCCCCACCTTTATTTTTTTTTTCTGTTTAAAGGAGGGGCCGCGCTGCAGCCAGCCGTGCCCAGTGCCTGCGCGCCCCTCCCTCCCCGTCTACGCGGTTCCCGGCATCTTGACCCCAGGAGGGCCGTCTTGGGGTCAAAAGAACAGCCCCGTCCCTTCGGGCCGCTCCCCGCCGCCGGCCGCCCTCCGCCCGCCCGCCGGCTGGCCGCTGAGTCACCGCTTCCACAGGAGCCGGCTCCGATTTCCTGCCCCCTCGCCCTCTCTCCCGTCATTAATATTGGGGATGGTTCAGCTGGCGGCGAGGCTCTGCGTAGCCCAGGGAGGCTCGCCCCCACCCGCCCCCTCCTCTCCCCTCCCGCCCCCTCCTCTCCCCTCCCCTCGCTCCGCCCCGCTTGCTGCAGCTCCCCCCATCATCCCTTTCCGGTCTTCTGGGCTGACCTGGGAAGCTCCAAGGGCGCCCCACCAACCCACCGCACCCTAGTCCCCCTGTCCTGACTGTGCCCTGGGCAGGTCCCCCTGTTGGCCTCTGCCTAGCCCAGCGCCCCTCACTCTCTCTGGCTCCTGCAGCTGGAACCCCAGGCCCTTGGGTTGCTGTTCCATCACAGACGCCCCAGCCAGTCAGACCCCGGTCCTGGAATTACTCTTGATAGCTGGTGTGTCTGCTCCTTCCCTAACTCCTGCCTCTGTTCTGGCCTCATACCTTCTCGGGAATAATGTTCCTCAGGGGCCTCAGGCTCCACCTCCAGGCCTTTCCCCGGTGCCCACCCTCAGCTTTCTAAAGCACAAAAGGGATCAGGTCTTCCCCACCCTCTGCCCCCAGCTTCAGCTCAGAACCAGCCCCTGGGTCCTCACCATCTACCCAAGAAAGGCTACACTCCTTGGGGAGAGCTTCCCTGCCCTCATGGTCCTTATGTCACGGACACATGGAACTGCCAGCCTCTACTCCCTGATGGGGCCTTCAGGCTTTGTGCATGCTGTACCCTCTGCCAGGACTGCCCTTCCCTTGACCATCCGCCCGAGTCCTGGCTCATCCTGCCATAGCCTCTGGCTTCACTGACCGCTCAGTCAGCGCACCCGCCCTGGAGCCCATAGCCTGTCACACAGCCGTCTCTCTCCGGTCTGCTAACCTGGGTTGTCACTGTCTGTCTTTGTGCCTGCATCCCCCTCTGCATCCAATTGTGGATCCATCCATCATGCTTCTTGTACCTGCCCAAAGGGCTACAGGGGCACCAAAGAAATAGAAATGTGGGTGCTTGCTTTCTGAGGATTGACTCAGAAAGTCAGACAGAATTAGCCACACGAAGCCCTACAGACAGAATTAGCCACACGAAGCCCAGGAATCCAAGTGCCCTGACCTCACTGAGCCTCAGTGTCCTCACCTGTAAAATGGGAAGATAACGCTGGCACTTAGTAGGCACTTACTTGTTAAACATGAGTTACCTTCCTCTTTGAAGCCAGGTCCTTCACCTGTGGGAATCCTTGACCTCAGCTTAGGCTCTGGCTCCTTTGGCTCAACAGGATAGCTTCCTTGGATGGTCTTGACCCTGGGTGTCAATCTTCTACATATCTGGCCACAGCTGGACACATCTGCTGAGCCCCCAGCAGAGCCTTTGCCAATGTTTCAGACCCTTGGCTGTGCTACTCCCTCTGCTGCATTGTACCCATCATATGCCAGAGCTCTTCTCCCGAGCCCCTGAGAGAGAAGTAGCCCCGCTTCTCCTTGCCACCTCTCTGGACCCCACGTCCACCTGACCTAGGAGATAGCACTTCCTTTCATTCCATAAAGAGTTGTTGAGTGTCAGACACTATGTACTCGGCAGTTTTTCCCCATTTGTGGAGATTCAACCCAGATGGATTTTTCCCATCTGCCCCCTCCTGTGTGATTACTGGTATGTCCTCTTTGGGGCAACATAGGGCCCCAGACCCTTTCAGGGCAGAGGGTACCCTGCCTACTACTGTATCTTTGTGAAGACTGCTTTGGTTGCAAGTGACTGAAACCCAATTCAAAATGCCTTTAAGCAAAAAAGGACTTTTTTGCCTATGTAACTAAAAACGTCTAGGGGGTAGTTCTAGTTTCAAGGAAGACTAGATCTAGGGGCCATATGATGTGATCAGGATTCAGTCTTCAGGTCAAATAGAAGGAATAGGACTCCAGTTTGGAAAGAAGGAGGCTGGAGGTGGTAGAGGGGGAGAGATGTTCAAATTCTACTAAATCACCAAGGTTCTGGGACGGGCTATTCACTTACTCTCTAAATATTGATGATCTGCCTTGCCTGAACTGATTGAGTCAGCATTTTCAGGGGTGAGGCCCATGCATATGTGTTTTTTTAAATCTCTGCAGGCCATAAGCAGGGTTATAGAGGTGGTCAGCAGAGGTGAGGGTCAAGCCCCGGGACAGCCTACTGTTAGCTTCTTATCCACTGGGTCTGAGTTCATGGTGGGGAACTTGTGACCATCATAGGCCCCATGGCTCCTCCCAAGGGACTCCTGACCTCTGGAGTGTCGGGAATCTCAGCCTGAAGCCCAGGTCCTCAGCTCAGACGTGGATGAGCACGTGTGCCAGGCAGCGTGCTGGCCCTTGAACCTCCGAGTTCTTGCTTCATGCCCACGGTGGCTCTGTGGGCCTGGGGGAGGGGAGGTGTTCTGATGGGCAGAGCCCAGTCTTCCGTACCCTTTCTCCTCATGGGCCTGTCTGGCGCTAGACAGCAGAGACACGGGCTGCACGTGGCAAATACAGGTTCAAATCCTGGCTCTGCCACTTAACAAGCTCCGTGGCCTTGGGAAAGCCATTTTTGCCTCTTTGAACTGTTTTCTTCTACCAGGTAGAGTCTACCTTAGCAAGTTGAGAGGATTAAATGAGACAATGCAATGCATGTGGAAATGTCTGGCCTGTAGTTGGCAATCAATAAATTCTCAATGACTGAGTGAATGGATGAGGAGGGAGACCAAGGCTGGCAGGCAGAGAGCTCCAGCCCCCTGCTCACTCTTCTCAGCACATCCTCCAGAGGAGGGGCCTCTCATAGCTCGTGACTGTCTCTGGGACATTAGTAAGGGATCCAGGAGGCAGAGTCCATTTTCTTTTGGAGGAAAACCCATTCATGTGTCAACCCCACCATTTCTATCCCAGCAGAACTCTCATCCATTTAACCACAAATGCTCTGGGCGCCCCTGTCTTGGGCTAAGATTTGTGCTGAGCCAGGAGAGCAACTGAGAAGCAGGCCTGACCTCCTGAAGCTCTTGGGCTGACGAAGAGACAGGCAGATACAGAATTGCTCTGTTGGGGGGCAGCGGGAGAAGGAATGGGTGTCGAGGGGTTTCGGAAGATGGAGTATGTGAGTTCAGTAAAGCCTGGTGCTTGAATGGAGTCTTGAAGGAAGAGGAGGAAATACCCAGGGAGCTAGATGGCAGTCAGGGAAGGCTTCCCAGGGGAGGTGGTTACTGAAATGAGCTTTGAAGGTTGAAAGCAGTTTTCCAGGCAGATGCTCTAGGGTGGGGAAACAGCCGTGGTGTAGCCTTTATTCAGTTTGCTCTGACTGTTCCATCGGAACCAGCCAAGGGACCTGGACTCAGGTTGGATAGGCAGCTTCCAGAATTATTCATGGGGGGCTCAGAACCCAGAGACCACTCCTTCCTATCAGCCTGGCACATATGCCCGGCTTCCCTCACAATAGTCCCTCACTCCTCACCCAGCCCCTAATGTCCTCTGGGTCCTGTGTGTGTCTCTCAGGCGCCCCCCGCCACACCACCACCCCCCGCCCCGCCCACTCTGCAGCCTCCTCAAAAGATCTCTCCTCCAGAGAATGTTTTCTTACCCTGCCTGTCCCGTTCTGCGAAGTTCAGCACTTTTGTCTGCAGGGCCCAAGCTTGCCCTCTGCTCAAAGGTGAACGTTCCTGGAAGCTCCGGCCCGTTTTCCACTTCAAACAAAAGGCTGGAACTCGCACCTCAGTCTCCACACACAGCCAGACCGCTGGGCTTCCAACTTGGCTGGGCATCCGTCTGTAACGAGGAGTGGGCCCGGCCTAAATTTGGAGATGTTAGCTGGAAACTCGAGTGCTGCTAATTCAGGCCTTCCAACTTTGTGTGTTTCCCACTCTTCCACATAGAGCAATTCGACTTTCTCAAGGAGGAGATTCAAAGCCTGCTTCGCACCACTCTTTGTCCAGATCCAAGGAGGGAGGCCAGACTGTCCGAACCACCTGCTCTTCAGGAATAATTTAACAAGTTCCTACTGTGTGCCAGGCTCGTTTATAAGCGTTGTTCCTCATAACGTCTCTATGGTGCAGGAGTCGTTTTCCCTATTTGATCCAGGAGAGGAATCCAAAGTGTAGAGTGGAATTAACTAGCCTGAGGTCACATAAGGAAGTGTTAGAGTTGATTCAACTTCTGACTCTGAATCTAGTGCTCCTTGCCTAGCGTAGTCTCCCAGGGAGCTCACCTGGGACCCTGAAATCTCAGAACCACGGCTACAGGCTTTGGAGTTTGGCCGTGCCCAAACTCTTATTTTTAGAGGCTCCCACCTCTCTTCATGCCAAACGTTAAGATGTACCGCATCCCACATGTAATGGAATTTATATTTAACTATATAACAGTGGAGTTGATTGGCAGTTGCATAGCTGGCTTCATCTCAGGTTTAGTGCACATTCTTTGGGACTCCTTTCTGTTGCATGTGGTAGGACACAGTCTGAACTGTTTTAAAGGACGTGAGATATTATTAGCCCACATAACAGTGAGGTAACTTGAACTTCAGATGCAGCTCGGTCCAGAAGCTAAAAGATGTGAGGAGGACTCGGTTTCTGTCATTCTCTTCCCCTTGGCTTTCCTTGCTCCAAGCTGGCTTTGTCGTCAGACAGAATTTCCCCTCATGGTGGTACAATGGCTGCCTTCACTTCAGCATCACATGTTTCCCAAGTGTAAATCGGCCTCTGATTTTGGGGATTACGTACACAGGGGTCTCAAGGAATGCTGATTGGATGGCTCAGGGCACATGCTGTGCTCTGCACCAGTCATGGGAAATAATGTTTTGATTGGTCAGGTCTAGGTCTCTTGTTCTAGTAGAGCTGAGGTGGAAGCCCCTGGTTACAGGGTGGAGAGTGGAAGAGATGGATCCCTGAGTGGTAATGAGAGGATGTTACCTAACTGGTGAGTAGGGAAGGATGCAGGGGCTAGTATGACAGATCCACTCCATAGATCCAGGGAGTGAAATTGCTGAGGCCAAAGCTTGGGTCAGGCCCTCTCTACTCCACTACCCCAAGCCTTGGCCACCTGCACATGCCCTCTCTACATAGCTCTGTCCCTCGTGCCTCTGCCCTCCCCCTTCTCACCTCCTCCCCTCTATTCCTGCAGCCCGATGGCACCAGCAAAGAGTGTGTGTTCATCGAGAAGGTCCTGGAGAACAACTACACAGCCCTGATGTCGGCCAAGTACTCTGGCTGGTACGTGGGCTTCACCAAGAAGGGGCGGCCACGGAAGGGCCCCAAGACCCGGGAGAACCAGCAGGACGTCCACTTCATGAAGCGCTACCCCAAGGGACAGGCAGAGCTGCAGAAGCCCTTCAAGTACACCACAGTGACCAAGCGGTCCCGGCGGATCCGCCCCACACACCCCGGCTAGGCTGGCCCCACTGTGGCCCCGCCAGGCTTCCCCAGCCCACACTCACACTCACAGAGAACTGCAATCAGAGGAATATTTTTACATGAAAAATAAGGAAGAATTTCTATTTTTGTATATTGTGTTTAAAAGAAGACAAAAAACTGAACCAAAATTCTTGGGGGAGGGGAGCGATAAGGATTTTATTGTTGACTTGAAACTCCCTATGACAAAAGACTCACACCAAGGGACTGTTGTCAACACACAGGTGCTTGTGTCTCTCTAAGAACAGACAACTCTAAACTTGTCCCCAGAGGAGGACTTGAATGAGGAAAACGACACTCTGAGAAACCAAAGTCCTTTTTCCCAAAGGTTCTGAAAGCAAAAAAAAAAAAAAAAAAAAAGAAAAAAAAAGATAAAAGAAAGACAAAAAAAAGACAAAAAGCAAAAAAACAAAAAAGAGAGAGAGAAAAACAAAGAGAAAGTAGTATCCCCTCACCCCCAACATACTCCCCCCTCTTTCCCAATCCCCTGTCCCTGCCCCAAACTCCAACAAAAATCGCTCTCTGGTTTGCAGTCATTTATTTATTGTCTGCTGCAAGCTGCCCCGAGACACCGCGCAGGGAAGGTGTGCCCCTCGGAATTCTCGGCGCCTCGACTTCCGACGACAGACGGCCTCGTCCAATCATGGTGACCCTGCATTGTTCACAGTTCTGGAGGATGCTGCTATCAACCTTCCATGACTCACGTGACCTAGTACACCAATGAATAAGGGAATATTTTAAAACCAGCTATATTATATATATTATATATATATAAGCTATTTATTTCACCTCTCTGTATATTGCAGTTTCATGAACCAAGTATTACTGCCTCAACAATTAAAAACAATCGACAAATTATTTAAAAAACCATGAGGCGAGTGGTCCCTGGGGGCAGGGCTCAGGTGCCCTTTGTGTTTCATTCTTCTCAGTCTGAGGTCATTGGGCTGAGAGCTGGGGCCTTGCTTATTCATTCATTCATTCATTCATTCGACATGGGCTATGCTCCAGGCACTGTTGTAGGCACTGAGAATGCAGCCTTAAACAAAGCAGATGGAAACCCTTGCCTCCAGAAAGATTAAATTCTAGTGAGTCATGATTCAGTGGTTTACTCAGTCATATGTTCACAAGCATGTGCTCTCACATACATTTACTCTGCACCTCCTATGTTCCAAGGCCTTTCAAGGCCCTGGGGATTTATCAAAGAACACAAGAAAAAAAAGTCCCCGCCCGCAGGGATCTTCACTTATAGTAATTCTCTTGATAGCAATGATTCTTTGCTTTATTCATTGACTTATTACTGGAATCACTTATTCAACATATATTTATTTAGCCCTTACTAAATGCCAGGGACTCTTTTAGGTATTGAAAATTCATCAAAGAACAAAACAGACAAAAGAAAAATCATGCTTCATGGAATTTGCAGTCTAGGGATTATTATTTATTTTTTTTGCGGTACGCGGGCCTCTCACTGTTGTGGCCTCTCCCGTTGCGGAGCACAGGCTCCGGACGCGCAGGCCCAGCGGCCATGGCTCACGGGCCCAGCCGCTCCGCGGCACGTGGGATCTTCCCGGACCGGGGCACGAACCCACGTCCCCTGCATCAGCAGGCGGACTCTCAACCACTGCGCCACCAGGGAAGCCCCTCTAAGATTATTGATTGAGTCATTTGTGGAGTCGACACCTGGGTTTTGCCAGGCACAGGCTGAACAAGGCAGTGGTGGTCCCCACTCTCCTTCTTCTGGTGCTGGAGGGGGTCAGAGGGCCCAGGTCAGGAGGGGACCTGGTGTTTCTCTCCTCAGACTCTCACGGGCTGGAGCACGAGGAGTGTGTTTGGCATCGGGAACTTCCAGGGGCCTTTTCTCCTACGTCTTCTTTCCTGGGGCCTGCCCCAGGATGTGGAGGTGGAAAGCAGATTGGGCTTGAGGTTGACTGAGGCAAAGGTGCCTCTTATAAGGGTCCTGCTGCTGTCACCTGCCTCCCTTGAAAACGCCGCTTGCCGAGAATGGCCAGAAGAGGTCCCCCATGAGGCCCTACGGAGAAGGAAGGGGCAGGGCTGGGGGGTGGCGTGGGGGACAGTAGCACCTTCTCTGCGGAGAGCTCCCGGACAGGGACAGAGCTTGGCTTCTTCCAAGCTCCCTCTATGACCCACCTCTGAGCTCAGGCCAAGCACAATGCTTGGTTCTGTCTTTCTTTATCCCTGGGCCCCATCCTGCGTCCTGTGTGTCTGTGGCTCACCCTCCTGCCTGTCACATCACATCTCCTGAGGGCTCTGTGAAGCCCTTTCAGGTACACAATCTCATTGTGACCTCCTGATAACTTGGGAAGAAGGTACTATCATTATCCCCATTTTATACATGAGGAAAAGTTTGGCTGCTTCCCCGGGGTCATGGAAAAAGTCGGGGGGCCGGTATCCAAATCCTAGACCCTCTAGGACTGCAGTAGCTGCCACTTGGTGAGTGCTTACTGGGTGTCAGACCCCCTGCTAAGTGCTTCATGTCCACCGCCCAGGCATCCAGCAAACATCCCTTGTGTGGACAGAGTTTGACAGGTGAACAGACTGGGGCTCAGAGAGATCACTGACATGCCCAAGACCTCAGGGAGCAGGTGACTGAGTTTGAGATCCTTGGTGATAATAATTGTGATTGTGGTTGTCATTTATTGGGCACCTATTATGTGTCAGTTCCTTTCACCCTCTATTATTTTATTGAAACAATAACCCTATGAGATGGATATATACTACCTTTTGCATTGGAGGTTTCAGAGAAGTGAAATGACCTGCCCAAAGCAATCCAAGCTAGAAAATCATGGCACCAGAATTCAATCAACCAATCATTCATTCATCTGATAAATATGTATTGTTTACTCTGTGCCAGATGCTGGAGATACCGCAATGAGCTGAGCAGAGCCCTTGCCCTCATGGAGCTTACATTCCATTGGGGAAGACACAGTAAGCCAAATAAAGATAAAATATATCATGTAGTGGTAAATCATAAGGAAAAAGAAAATAGGGTGAAGGGTTAGAGGTGATGGGACTACTATTTTAGATAGAATGGGCAGGGAAGGCCTCTGGAGGGGGGACCCATGCAAACACTGAGGGGAAGAGCATTCCAGGCAGAGGGAAGAGAGAGCGCTAAGGCCTGGAGGCCTGTCAACGGAATAAGGAGGGACCAGTGGGGCTATTGCAGAATGGACGAGGGAGGCTGAGTTTTGGAGGGGGCCAGACTTGAACTTTTTTATTTGGAGTGAGATGGGGAGCCACATGTGATGTGCCTTACACTTGAAAGGGACTGCTCTGGCTACTGCATGGAGAAGGGCGGGCAGACTCCAGCCTGGGGCTGCCTGAGGCCATAACGACCCTGCCCTACCTACTGCTGCTGGCTATGCCTGCCTCTTCCCCCCAGCACATCCTCAGGCCTCCATCCTCGTCCCACAGGCTGCTGGCACCTCCCACACCCAACTCCTTGCTCTCTCTCAGGGGCCATGGGGCCAGTGATGATTTCCTTTCCTTGGCCTTCTAGAACAGTGGTCCCCAACCTTTCTGGCACCAGGGACCGGTTTCATGGAAGACAATTGTTTTCATGGACCAGTGATGGGGGGATATGGTTTTGGGATGATTCAAGTGCATTACTTTTATTGTGCACTTTATTTCTATTATTATTACATTGTAATATATATTGAAATAATTATACAACTCACCATAATGTAGGATCAGTGGGAGCCCTGAGCTTGTTTTCCTGCAACTAGATGGGCCCATCTGGGGGTGATGGGAGACAGTGACACCCGAAGTGTGTTGCTTACGTCTAGTCTACTCCGTAAGATGCAGCTTGTCACTTGCCACTCACTGATAGGGTTTTGATATGTCTGCAAGCAATTGATTTATTATGGTCTCTGTGCAGTCAAACCTCTCTGCTAATGATCATCTGTATTTGCAGCCACTCCCCAGCGCTAGCATCACAGCCTCGGCTCCACCTCAGATCATCAGGCATCAGATTCTCATAGAGAGCTCGCAATCTAAATCCCTTGCAGGAGCAGTTCACAGTAGGGTTCGCGCTCCTATGAGAATCTAATGCCGCTGCTGATCTGACGGGAGGCAGAGCTCAGGCGGTAATGTGAGCGATAGGGAGCGGCTGTAAATACAGATGAAGCTTCGCTCGCTTGCCTGCCGCTCGCCTCCTGCTGTGAGGCCCAGTTCCTAACACGCCATGGATTGCTACTGGTCCATGGCCTGGGGGTTGGAGACCCCTGATGTAGAGACTTGCTGCGTGCCCTGGAGCGAGTCACTTCCCCTCTCGGGGTCTGACTTTGGCAGATGTGGACAGAGCTTTCTGGATATTTCCTGAGCTATGAGAAATATGTTAATTACAAGCTCAGTGGACTGGCAAGAAGATTTCTCAATCAAGGATGATGTCTTAGGATGCTTGCTTAAGGGAAGAACTGAATGAATGTTTCCACAGTCCAGCTGAGTAGAACCCCAGTAATAACAGCCATTGCTTTTGAAGCACCTACTATGTACCAAGCATGATCTTATTGAATCCACCCAACCAGCCTTTGGGGTGGGCATTTTAATTTTTTAAAATTATTGTTTATTTATTTTTGCCATGCTGCGTGGCTTGCAGGATGTGGGATCTTAGTTCCCCAACCAGGGATGGAACCACAGCCCTTGGCAATGAAATTGTGGAGTCCTAACCAATGAACAGCCAGGGAATTCCCTGGGGTGGGCATTTTTAGCCTCACTTTATAGAGCAGGCTCAGAGAGGTGAAGTCACTTGGCTGAGGTCACATAGATAGTCAGTAGAGGAGCTGGGATTTGAACCCAAGTCCGTCTGTTCCTAGAGCTATGGCTTGACGCCAGCCTGGATGCTTGGAGCACTCAGCATCTGTCCAGAGTTTCAGTCTTTCCCCCTAGCCCCCTGGTCCTGCCTCTATGTCCATCATCTCCCACCACCCCCCCACCCCCGGAGGAAGGAGGCAGATATAAACCACATTTTCAAGTGCCTAATGTTGGCCCATCCCTGACCCTCTGGATCCTCCCCAAGATATCAGTGTCCCAGAGGTCACAGATATCTGGGACCTAAGGTACCTGAGTTTGTTTTCCTCTTGGCCACTTGGCCAGCTGTATGACACTGGGCATGTCATGTCTTTTTTGTGAGGCAATATCCTTCCTTAATCCAACTGTTTTTACCTTGCAGGGCACATGTAATGTTCAAAAGAGATAGGAGAGCGAATAATTGGGGGTTATTCCTGCCTAGTAAGAGCTGGAAGGCACCCATGCAAGTGTTTTATCCTCAGTCTTTTCTCTCCACCTCCCTTCAACTTTTTTTTTTTTTGGCCGTGGCCCCAGCAGCATGCGGGACCTTAGTTCCCTGACCAGGGATCAAACCCGTGCCCCCTGCAGTGGAAGCGCAGAGTCTTAACCACTGGACCACCAGGGAAGTCCCAAACCTCATCACTTTAGAGAGGAAGGAACCACGACTCAGACAGGGGCAGTGACTCGCTCCAGGGCACCCAGCAAGTTAATGACAGAGCCCATTAGATGACCAATGAATAGAGATGATGCTGATAATAAACCAGCAGGGTATAGCAAAGGGAGGTGAGTCAGTGCTCTTCCAGGGAGGTCAAGGGTCAGAGGGCCCCTTCAGTGGCCAGCCAGGTCCCTCTTAGCATCCTTCCAAAATTTGCTTCTCTGACCCAAAGAAGTAGAGGATGGAAGGAGGTGGTTGAGGTCTCTTGATCCCAGACCCTCACCCTCTTTCCCCTCACCCCTGCGGTGGTGCCCTGTGCCAGAAGTGAATAAAGATGTACCCTTGCCTAGCATTTCAAGGGGCCAGTGAGCAAGAAGGGTAGGATCTGTCCCCACATCGGGAGAGAAGTGGGTTTGGGGACGAGAGCGAGCTCTCTACCTACCCACCCCACCCTTGGGCATTGTTTGGATTTAGTCTCCTCCCTCTATGGCCACCCCTCCCCTGACCACTGGGGTAGGAGAGGGAAGCGACATCTATCAGGCACCTATTCTAGACCAACCCTTATGATCACAGTGATGTTCACACACCTCGTTCAGGATGGTTCCTGGTGCAGAGTAAGCTCTTGGTACCTTAGCTATTACTATCATCACATTTGATTGGCACAAGGACATTGCAAGATAGGTGTTAGAAGGCCCATTTTGTAGATAGGGAAACTGAGACCCACAGAAGAATGCAAATGGCTGTGGGTTTCATGATAGAAAGTGACAGAGCCAGATTTGAATCCAGGCTTCCCTGTTTCTCCTTTCCACTTCCCCACCATTCCTCCTCATCCCTGCTTTTGTTGGGGTTGGAGAGGGGAATAAAGCACCAAAATTTGGGGCAAGAGAAATAACGTGTCCCTACTGGGTGGGTGGGGAGGACATGACAACAAGGAGAGGCTGGGTCTGGGGGTTTTCCTACCAACCAGGTAAGCTGAGGGGCGGGGCAGGGGTAAAGCCCCAGGCTGAGTGTGGGAATGAGATGCTCTCCTGGCTGCCTGCCCAGCTGGAGCCTAACAAGGCTGGGCTGGGATGCTCGGGGCTTGAAAGCCTCATAAATGGGCAGAGGCCTCCCTCCACAGCCCCAGGATTGGGGCTTCCAAAGAAACAGTAGTGAATTAAGTGCTAAAGATGTGAAGGCTGCCCCCCAACCACGCAATTAGGTAGCGGGTCTGTTACAAACATTAGGTGGGGAGTTGGAGACCAGATGGCGGCCAGGCTCACCCTTGCTATCCTGTCTGGAGCTGCCTGGCCCCCTGGCTGAGGTTTCCAGCTCTGGCAAGGAGAGAAGACGGCGGGAAGCCCCGGTGTGTGGACCCCTGCAGAGCAGGCCAGTAATGAACCAGGCATTCCTCCCGTCCCTTGGGCACCTTCACGGACCTATTTAGCACTTGCTAGAATTTCTGCCCAGCTCCTCCACTTGTGGAAGGAGCAACTCTTTGAATGTTCCGGTCTGCCAGACTGACCACTGCAGCTGCAGGACCTATTGTGGCCCCTAGGGTGGGTCAGAGGTGCTGACTAATTTTAAAAGACTGTCAGACTGAAATTTCATTTGCCTAAACCACGCAGGGCTAATTGTCACCTGCTGACCACCAGTTTTGTGTGGGCATTTTATCCAATTCTCTTTTTTAAGTCTCACCATAATCCTCTGAGATAGTTATTTTTATCTGCTTCCTACCAACTGAGGAAACTGAGGCCCCGAAAAGGTCAAGGTCAAGTAGGTCAAGGCTTGGTTAAAGTCATCCATCAGACTCCTGGAATCTTGCACATGACTCTTATTACCACAAAGCAGCCCCCCGGGGAGTTGGTCTTAACCTGTTCTATCCAAGGACAGAGGATCAAAGAGGCAAAGTGATATGCTCAAAATCACTCAGTTATTAAGCAGTGAAGCCAGGATTTGAAACTAGGTCCATCGGGTTTGAGAATCTTACCTCTCTACTCCTGCCGAATCTCCACTTCTGTCTCTGTTTCTGAGTTCTTTGCTTACAATGGACAGAAACACAAGAAATCTGACGTAAGCTTATAAGGAAATTTATTGGCTTGTGTAACAGAAAAGTACATAGGTACTGGCTTCAGGCAAAGCTGGATCCAGGTTCCCAGTCTCCTCTCCCAGTTTCTGCTATGTTGGCTTCATTCTCAGGAAGATTTTCCCTGTTGTTCCTTACATCTTACTGACTTAATAACTTCAGAGAAAACGGAACATACCTTTTTCAGAGGCTTCAGTAAACGTCCCAGGGCTGATTCTGATTGGATCAGTTCTCTCTATTCTTGAGCCAATCACTGTGATCAGGGAGACAGACTCTTTCAGTGACAACACCTAGGTCATGGGCAAGTCCTTGGAGCTGGGGTTGGGGGGGGTCCATTGGTCAGTTCCACCAACTGTAAGGTCTGAAAGGGGCACAGGGGTGGTTTCCCAAAGGAATATGGAAGTGTTATTACCAGAATAAAGCGGAAAAAGCAATAAAAGTCTGCTCCAGCGTTCTCCACTTGGGTGTGCGTCAGAATCTCCAGAAGGGCTTGTTAACACACAGACTGCCGGGCTTCACCCCTACACGTTCTGCTTCGATAGGTCTGGGGTGGGCCCAAGAATGTGCAAGTTCCCAGTGGATACTGATGCTGCTGCTCTGGGGGCCACACTTAGAGAACCACTGATCTCTACCTTTCTCTTACCCTCATTCTCTTCTCCCTCATCTTATCCTACCGTGTAAGGGCATCTGTACCCATCCAGGGCCTTCAGACTGGGGGTATACACCTTGTGCTATGTGAGGTCTTTCCAAGAGGCCCATGGGTACAATAATCTTACAGGAATCAGGAATCGATTGACAGATCCTCAACTTTCCTGAGTGTTCTTCCCTAAACTGATCTGCTAGAGAACTCCCCTATGGTCCCTGGCTCCCTTCCTGCCGCACATTCCACAAAGTCCCTCCTCCACTTTACAGTAGAGAGGTACGCCTCTTGGCCTCCCTGCATCTCACTGCAGGCATTGCCTGGGATGTAGAAAACTCTAGCTCATGGAATGAAGGGACGATATCAGTGTGGGGAGCTCCCTTTAATCAAGGTGCCATGAATCTACTGTAAGGCCTCAGGCTTTCCCTTGTCTTGATATTGATCTGTTCTGTAAGGGCAAAACGTGGATCCTGCTTTGGTCCAGGTGGGGTTATTCTGAATTCAGGTGCTGTGGGAGTATTGACAATTTTTCTTTAATTACCTTGCCTCTTTTATTCATTCCCCCAATCTTATCTGGAATGCATTCACTACTAAGGGATGGTCTTATGAAAACAAAGAAGTATCAATGGTGGGAGTAATTTATTTTATTTAGGGGACACAAACTCATGGCTAAATTCCATACTTTACCTATCCATCTGTCTACCTACCTACCTACCTACCTATCAAACCATCTTGGAATGACAATATTCAAGATTTTGAAAATGCATTCTTTGAAATACCAGTCTGGGTCCTGCTGCACTGTCACCATCCTCTGAGATGAGAAAGAACCTAGTGTGTTTCTCATCCATCCGTTCCTTGGTCCATGTCTCTGTGGAATATTTTGCCCAGTTTCAAGAAAGAGGAGATGAAACCTTCCAAAATTACTTCCTACAGGTCATATTTGAGTAAAAGATCTTGTAGCAGAGGAAAGTTAGTGTTTTATCTTTTCTTGAACATTTATTAAGACTTGCAGGGGAAATATTTTCATTTAACTTTTGCAAAAAGATGACTCTGGCTACCCTAAATCCACATTTGTTTTTCACTTGGGTGGAAATCTCTTATATGCTGTCACTTGTCGCTGCTCATTTATTCATTCTTATTGTGTATTTATTAGAATTAGATGAACTTAATTGTGAATGACATGGTTTCTACAGAAAAGATATTCTCTTCAAAATTATTTAAGGGGGTTCATGAGAAAAAAGCGTGAAGACCCCAATCTAGTTCAATTCGGGCATCCGTACACTCCACAGTCAGGCACAGATAAACAATCAGACAACATTCCCCAGGGCACTGGCTGCTTGCCTGCCTTCCGCAGCTGGGAGCACAGAGGTACCTCAACTTGGTCTCGTGGGGAGACCCCAAGAGGCAGCCCTTGGGGAGCTCGCACAAAGTTGAACGTTGTGAACAGATGGACTATAAAACAGTAAGAGAAGAGCATGTAGATAGAAGCCCCAAAACTCTGGATGCACAGAGGATGAGAGGACTAACTGGGAAAGAAGTGAAGGGTCAGGAGACTTTGGAAGGCTGAATGAAGTTTAACTGCAAGGAGAAATTGGGGAAGGGCAGTCCAGGCAGAAGGAACAGCAAGGAGAAGGTGGAAAGAAGCAAAAATATGTGAAGATTTACAGAATATGGCATGGCAGGAGCTAGGAAGTGCAAGGTGGAGCGACGGGAGATGCAGCTGGGATAGGAGAGAGAGAGACAGTCAAGGCTGTGGCTTTCATAGACCCCATTTTTGCACGCCACTCCTTCGTTGTGCACATGTGTCCAAGTTCACAGGCACCCTGCTCTGCACACGCAGGAACAGTCAGTCACACTCTGACGCTCAGCCAAGTGTACACACCAGCACTAAGATAGCACAGGGTCATGCCTCCCTCCTGCCCTCCTTTCTCCTTCCTTCCTGCCTGTAACATTTTCTGAGTGCCCACTCTATGCGGATTCCTTGGAGATAAAGCAGTAAATCTCTGCAGTCTCTGCCCCCCAGAGGCTTAGTGAGGTGACAGACAGTTAAAAATGATCACACACTGTGATGAGTGACACAATGGGCCAGGAGAGTACAAAGGGGGAGTCAGTGAGGACTTCCTGGAGGAAGAGTCCTGGAAGCTGAGACCTGAAAGAATGATGAAGCATTGGCAAGAATAGAAGTGGGTGGGAGGGGTGAAACACTCTAGGTAGAAGAAGCAGCATTTGCAAAGACCTGGCTAAGAGAGCATAGCCTCCAGGAAAACACAGAAAGGAGGCCAGGGGAGGATTTATGATTTCAACACAGGCGTGGCAACTTGGTTGGCAAAAATGGGGGAGGGGATGTTACTAGAGGACTCTCCTCGGGTTTCTGTTTTGTTGGGGAGGCTGGGGCTTGGGCTGATGGACAAGGATGATGTTCGTGGGTACCACACCTTCCTCAGGCACCTCTGGGGACTGCTTTAGAGTCAGAT
This sequence comes from Physeter macrocephalus, assembly GCF_002837175.3. Taxonomy (NCBI): domain Eukaryota; kingdom Metazoa; phylum Chordata; class Mammalia; order Artiodactyla; family Physeteridae; genus Physeter; species Physeter macrocephalus. Next base: position 2,996,227 of record NC_041215.1, read on the forward strand.
GTGGTTCCATTCCTCATCAGCTTTCACCTCATGGTTTTAGCAGTCATTGAGGATCATGGCCTGCATCAGTGGTTCCCAACCAGGGTGACTTCAGGACACTTGGCTGTGTGGGGGGATGTTTTGGTTGTCACAACTGGGGGGCAGCTACTGGCGTCTAGTAGGTAGAGTCTAGGGATGGTGCTAAACATCATACCATGTACAGAACAGACCCTACAACAAAGAATTATTTGGTCCAAAGTGTCAATTGTGCTGAGGCTGGAAAACCTTGGCCCAGATCCATTTTTCAGGAGAGTGGCAAAATGGTGATTTTCTACTTCTATCATTTCTTCTGCAGTGATTGACTGGGATTCTTCTGTAAACAAGAACTCTTTCCCATCAACTATTCAGTTACCCTAAGAGATAATTCACACAGGAAAGACAAGTACTTGATTCTTTATTTACTAGTTTTCAGAATAATTCATCAACTAGCATTCTCCAAAGATGACCAATGCACTTTTTTAGTATCTCCATGAGAATTTTAAGAAACTTAATGTCTTGCGATCCACAGAAGTGATTAATCTTTGTGAAGGTCAGATTCCTCCGTCTTTGGCCAGTGAGTACTCCTTCTGTTGGCTCTTGTGTCCTTTTGTCACTGCCCTAGTGTTCCGATAGCTTCTTTGCTTCCTGGTGTGGCAAGTTGTCCCTGGTTCATCTTGTACATTTTAAAGCTGTTAGCACAGTGCCTGGGACATAATGAGTGCTCATCTAATGCTGTGATTATTGTGAGGACAGAAATCAGCTCCTCCAAGTTGCTTTCCCTCAACCCCCAGTGCATTCTGACACTTGCTTTCTGTACCTCCAGACGGTCTGGGGCAGGTCCTGAGAGTAATGAAGGTTCAGGTTAGCCAGAGAGGGCTGCAAACAGTGGCTCTGTTGGACAGAGGGACCTGCCAGCCAAGAGGGCACTATTAGAAGCCAGGGTAAGCCGGCAGAAGAGAGGGGCAAATTAGCTAATTCAGGAGTCAAGGCCTTGCTTTTGTTTTCACTGTCAATTTTAATCCTGCAATAACCTTTGACCTAAGCCTTGGGGCAATTAGTGCCTGCAAGTGAAGTAGTGGCGGGTTTGAACTTCTGCCTTCCTCCCAGGCTAAGTCAATACCTTTGTATTCTATTACATGTAATTGAGGCAAAAGGGTTTATTTAAGCTAACAAATGATTATTTCCCACAATAGAGCCTCCATCCCAGTTAGCGAATTGGCTCTTCCAGGCATCCTATGTTTTGTCTGCAACCAAAGCCTTTATTTCACTGACTGCTTTGTCCTCTTTTCTCCTTTTTCCTTGCTTCTCTCTCCTACCCCTCCCCTTTGCCCTCACAATTCAATTGAGTAAATTCAATGTAACTAGCATTCACACTGAGCCTCCCCTGTTAGGTTTAGGCATTAGGCAGGCCAGGCCCTAGATCCCAGTACAATTCTGGGCCACCCCAGAAGGATCTCACAGCCTAGTGACAAAGACAGACACATAAACAGATAAATTATAAATTATACTGTGGTGTGATAGGTGCAAAGTAATTCAACAAGTCTAGACAAAGAAGATAGATGGTGTGGAGGGGTCTTTGTGCAGAATCTAGAAGGGAGACAAGACTGGAGACATTTGAACCATTAGACATGAGGCTTCCATGGACCAAAGAGGGATTTTATCCAAGTGACTTGAGGGTAGTTATTTAAAAGAATGTGGCACTACAGAACACAGATTTTGTTCGGGTTCCCTGCTTCCCTATGGTGTCATGTACTTCAGAGAAGGCTTGTGCCAATCTCATCCTCGGGGTGAGTCTTGATTCATCAAAGCCCGTCATGCTAACTGCACTTCCCTTGCCAGTGATTGGCTTAAGACAGGTGCATATGACTCTATTCTGGCCAATGAGCTATGAGGGGAAGTCTGGGGTGGTGGTGGTGGGGGCATGTTTCTATGGAAGTTTCTTAACCCTTAAAAACAGACACAAGGAAATTATGATCACTTTTCTGAGTCTGGATTTTGGTGAGGATGTGATGGCTGGAGCTGTTGTAGCCTTCTTGCAACCATGAGGAGAACCAACTGTTATACTGAGGGTGGTAGAGAAAAGAGAAGGCAGGAACCTGGGTCCTTGATGCCATTGTTCAGCTACTGAATAAAGCAACACGGGTCCTTCATGCCTTGAGACTTCTCACTGTCTGAGATAACAAAATGTTCTTGTATGTAAGTCTATTTCAGTTGGGTTTTCTGTTACGTGTTGCTGAAAGCTTCCCAACTAATAATACAGAAAAGGAGGTAGAATTTGAAGAATGAGTCATGAGAAAGAAAAGAGCATTTCGGGAAGGGGATACAGCCCAGACAAGGGTGCTGAGACAATAGGAAATGTACATTTTAAGTGCACGGAGGCTTAGTTCTGAGAGGTGAGGTCAGATAGGGTTCAGCCAGGTTAGGCAGCATCCCATTTCTCCCTCTCTCTGCCTCCCTCTTTTCCTCCATTCCTCCTGAGTGGTTCCTCCTCTTCAGCCAGTCTCCTCTCCAAAGGTACACGGGAGGGAGATGCAGGTAGCAGCAATCTTAGCCTAGATATAAAATGTTTACTGAGTATTCACTCTGTGCCAGGCCTTGTGCTGGGCTGAAATGGCCCCTCTGAACAGATTGCCTAGTCCAGGGACAGAGACAAAAAAGTAAACCTATGTTTCTAAACATGTGATCAGTTTTAGATGGTTCATGGGCTAATTCTTTTTTTATTTGAACAGTTATGAATTTATTTTAATGATCAATTTCTATACATGGCAGAAAAATACATTTTCCTTTCAAATAGATTAAAGCAAAGGAAAAAAAGGGTCAATTTAAGGAAAACTAGTTGGTAATGTTACAGGCAGTATGGGGATGTGGTAAAACTTGTGCAATGAGAATTGAATACCATGTACATGTACATGTGTGCATGTGCATGTGTGTGTGTGTTAGTCTGCTCAGTTTTGTTTTTTCTAGTCATTTGAGAATAGACTTCTGTTCTTTCAGGAACTGCTGTTTCTGTGTTTTATGTGGTTTCACTGGGAGACACCATGTACATATATGATCATCCGTACTCCCACCATATTCAATTGGTCCAGGATTTTCTCTCCGGATTTGTCAAACCATGAAAAGCCTCTTTCTAGTGGCAGAAGCTATGAGACATGAGACTTGGGAACTGTTGGCCTGTTCCTTGCCCTACCAAGGACCCTGACCTGGAGTGAGGGAGGAAGGAAGGAAAAGAGAAGGAGAAACAGAAGATACAATTCATTCTTGTTATTCATGGTAGTTATGTTCTATAAAGTGACCACAAACTGAACTAGGGAATATCCAACCATTGCTCCTAGGGGAAATACAAGGTAGGTTCCTGTGAGCCCCTGGTCACAACATTTTCATCAACTGATCAGTGTATAACTTTGTTTTACTTGTGTTCCTGTTTAAAGACACCTTATTTAACATACGTTGTTGATTCATTAACATTAAACTCACAGCCAGCAGCGCTGTAACTCACTCCTGAACGAAACTTATCTAACACACGTTTTCTCCATAAGTCACATCACAGCCTTCTTGCACTTAGGAGCACTAGACAGCACCTCAGCGCTATGCTTGGGGGGTCGATTTCAACAGTGAAATCACCAACAAAAAGCACTAAAATGAGAAAAAATATGGCATTAAATAGACTTAAAAAAAGGACACTTTTTCTTTTTTTTTTTTTTTTTTTTTTTGGGGTACGCGGGCGTCTCACTGCTGGGGCCTCTCCCATTGCGGAGCACAGGCTCCGGACGCGCAGGCTCAGCGGCCATGGCTCACGGGCCCAGCCGCTCCGCGGCATGTGGGATCTTCCCGGACCGGGGCACGAACCCGTGTCCCCTGCATCGGCAGGTGGACTCTCAACCACTGCGCCACCAGGGAAGCCCCAGGACACTTTTTCATAACATGGGAGCTGAGACCAGAAAACAGAGTGTCGCCTAGTTTGACCTTAGCTGGGAACATGTGCGTTGGATGACTCAAGTTTTTCATCACTCTGTGCATGTCCACAGATGACTGTGAAAATGCCACAAATATTGATCTAGGGTTTGCAAATAAATTTTAGCAAGTAGACAAATTTACAAATACAGAATCCATGAAAAATGAGAATTGATTATGAGAGAGAGAGGGAGAGAGTGCTTGCTCAGCTCTGCTGGAATTTGAGTCACTGGATCTAGCTACTTCCCTGCCCTTTTTTTTTTTTTTTTAATTTCTTTTTAATTTAGTTTTTGGCTGCGTTGGGTCTTCATTGCTGTGCACAGGCTTTCTCTAGTTGCAGCGAGCAGGGGCTACTCTTCGTTGCAGTGCACAGGCTTCTCATTGCAGTGGCTCCTCTTGTTGTGGAGCACGGGCTCTAGGCATGCGGTGGGCTTCAGTAGTTGCAGCACTCGGGCTCAGTAGTTGCAGCACGTGGGCTCAGTAGTTGTGGCTCGTGGGTTCCAGAGCGCAGGCTCAGTAGTTGCGGTGCACAGGCTTTGTTGCTCCGTGGCACATGGGATCTTCCCAGACCAGGGATCAAACCTGTGTCCCCTGCATCGGCAGGTGGATTCTTAACCACTGCGCCACCAGGGAAGTCCCATTCCCTGCCCTTCTTATGGCCTGAATGTTCAATTTTGTTTGATTGTATGAGATATTTCAAGGTCCTTTCTACGCCCCACCCCTTTTTGTTTTACCCTAAGCTGATTCCGTTAGAGTTCTGTTGCTTGCAGCCAAGAGTTCAGACTTAGTATATAAAGCCCTTGGTACATAGTAGGTCCTCAGTGAATGTGGGTCCCTTCCCTCATAGATTGCAGGGTTGGCTAAAGGTAACCAATGAACGTGTGTCCTAGGGAGAGACAGTGGTTAAGAAAAAAGGGCTTTATAATAAAAAAAATAGGTAGCAGCATATTTCCAACTCTTCCTTTTAGCCTTAGCAGCAGCAGTCACTTCTTGCCATGTTCCAGTACAGATGGAAAAGTCACTGAATTACAAACCCAGTTGCAAGCTATTTTTGGTGGAATTGTGGTGTGTGTGTGTGTGTGTGTGTGTGTATGCATGCGTGCGTGCGCACGCGCAATGTATGCATTGAGATTCTTGGCCACAGCCTCTGTTTGTATCAGCTGTCAGCAAATCAGAGGCACCATACACGTTTGTCATAATTCATTACATTAATTAACCATGTTTGAGAACTGGGCACAGGCCAGAGGGGATGCGGGGGAGGGAAGCCTCCACATTGTTTTGTCTGAACCTCCCGGGTCAGAATTTCCACGGTTTGATGGGCTGCCATCGCCTGCACATGTGTCCCCTGACACGCGGACCTTGATGAAATCATCATGTTTACATCTTTGAATATTCTCTGCAGATGATGCCTGTGGCGGGAAGCCAGAGGCAGAGAGCATCCCAGAACTTGGCTCTGGCGGCCCGTCTCTGTACCCAAAAAGAGTTTGGAATTACCCTGACGTCCGGTACCAAACTGGGCACCCTCCACTAGCCCATCTCTCTTTGGCCAGTTCTCTGGGCAGGCTGCCTGGGCTAGGCCTTCTGCAGGACAAATGGCGCCGGCCGTACCATCCCCACTCAAGGTGCGGTGGGGTGAAGGCGTTCTCCCTCCACATCCCCCATTTCAGTGAACGCCAGCTGCCAGGCTCGGAACTTGCAGATAATTCTTGACTCTTTTACCATATCCAGCCTCCCTCCACATCCTAGTCATTCCCCTTTATTACCGTTTCTCAGGTCCTTGGACTTCAGCACTACTTCACCACGATTCCATCTGGGACTCCATCACCTCTCACCTGGACCACAGCAACAGCCTCATCTCTGGCCTCCTTTTTTCCCATCTCTTCCTTCCATCTTTCCTGCAGCCTGCAGCCACAAGGAGTTTTCTACAATGTAAATAGAAGCATATCACTCTCCCGGTTCCTCCTTGCTTCCCGTTGACCTTGGGATTCTTTATGATGGCTTACAAGGCCCTTCCTGACCTGGCCCTGCCAATCATTGATTTCTGTCCATTTCCAAGCCTTATTCTCCAGCCTCCCTGCAGTTCTTCTAGTAAGTTTCTTTTGCCTATATTAGTTTCTTTTGTATGCACCCACAGACCCTGACTCCTGAATCATCAACGTTTATGTTTGTTCTCTATGTCAGATTGAGGGCAATTAAAAACTTTTTTTTCGATAAAAATGTCCTGTGTTCTTACCATGTGCTCAGTAACTCGGCCTCTGATTGGTGTTTATCACAGAGTCTTTGGTGTTTAGAAACTAGGTCCTTAATGACATCATTTAAACTACTGGATTGAACCTTGCTTGAAGCCAGTACCACACATTTCCCAGTTTCGGGGGTTTTTTTTGGTTGCACGGTGAGGCTTGCGGGATCTTAGTTCCCCGACCAGGGATTGAACCTGGGCCATGGCAGTCAAAGCTCCGAGTCCTAACCACTGGACCACAAAGGAATTCCTTTCCCAGTTTTTTTAGTCAACAGATTCTCCTTATGTTTGATTTTTTATTTATTTATTTATTTTTGGCTGCGTTGGGTCTTCGTTGCTGTGCATGGGCTTTCTCTAGTTGCGGCGAGTGGGAGCTACTCTTCCTACTCTTCGTTGTGGTGCGCGGGCTTCTCATTCCGGTGGCTTCTCTTGTTGTGGAGCAAGGGCTTTGGGTGCGCGGGCTTCAGTCGTTGTGGCACCCGGGCTCAGTTGCTCCGCGGCACGTGGGATCTTCCTGGACCAGGAATCGAATCCGTGTCCCCTGCACTGGCAGGCAGATTCTTAACCACGGCGCCACCAGGGAAGTCCCTCTCCTTATGTTTGAATTACATTTTCTGTGACTTTCAACTTGACGCAGACATTGAGTTACAAATTGTTTTTGGACAAGAACGATGCCTGCTTCATCTTGACTGTAATTATCTGCTAGGGTGGATTTTTTATTTGTATTATCCAGGCTTATTATTAACCTCTTCCCTTCCTTGGTGTAATTACCCTCTGCACATCACTTGCAGTTTATAAAGCACTCTCACATCCATTATCTCATTTAAACCTGCCAACAATCCTGGGAGGTATGTGTAACTGCATCCATTTTATAGATGAGAGAACTGAGGTTCAGAGAAGTAACAGGCTTGCCCAAGCTCGCATGGCTAGTAAAAAGCAGGGCTAGCTTTTAAATCCTGCCCTCTGATTCAGAACTTGTATATTTTCTTACATTTGTGTGTTCATTAATTCATTCGAGAACAGCAAAAATGACTGAATGTCAACTATGTTAGAGATCTTGCCAGGCTTTGGAAATACACCAGTGAACAAGGCAGAGTCCCTGTCCTTGAGGAACTTACTGACTAGCAGGAGACACAGACAATGGCAGTGATCTGTGATGGGAGCGCTGATTCATTCTGAGCCTGAATAGCTGATCAGCAAACCACCGCTGGAGGGGACAAGCTTCCACCATTTCCAGTCTCTGTCTCCCTGCGTAAGATTCAAATTCCAGGCTTGGGTGGGATGGGGGGCTGGTTAAAATAGATGCAATAGATTGTGTGCAGTGGGGAGCAGGTAATTCTGCAAGAGGAAGTTGAGACACTATTAGGGAGGAGAAATAGGAACAACAAATGTTCACTATAATTCGGGACACTTGAGTCACTTACTGGATTCCAAGGTTACTGTGCCTGGGTGATGGTCAAGAGTTACAGTTGCTACACCCTGGCTTTTAATACGTGATTTCCCAATTTGGGACATTAGGTTTTTTCCCTTACGTCCTTTTGACTTATTTTGGAACCACCTTCTATGAACAAGAATATTGCTAAGCCCTTTAGGGAGAAGGTAGATCTTGGTGAGGGGGGCCAATGCATTTTTTCTTCTTCTGTAGTAATGTAAATACCTCCTCTGTACTTTCTCAACTCAAGGCAGACATGACTAATCGAGCCTGGAATTCTTTCCCACTGAGCCCAGACAAAGCCTCAGAAATCTTATTACAGCCACAACCAATTGACCAGAGTTGGCACATGGAGTGACATCTATTTGCCAGTCCTGTTTTGGAGACTGTGGGACCTTGGGAAAATCTCCTTCCTTTCTCTGGGCCTCAGTTTCCCCATCTGTTAAATAGTGGCAGGTGTCTTCCAATTCTGACCGTGTTGGAATGGAAGATCTTCAAGGTGGGAAGACACCTCTGTAGGGGAGGCTTTTAGCCTCTAGATGAAGTTTGCTCCCTCTCTTTCCCCATCCTCCTAGGACCTTCAGGACTGGGAAGTAGGTGGGAATCATATGTGCTGGGACACAGACCAAATATTTCCCTTACAATCTGTGCAGGTAACACCGCTAAAGAACACCCGAGACTCAGGGGTGTGAAGTCTAGGAGCAAAGTGGCGAGGATGGTCACCATTTATTGAGTGCCTACTGTGTTCTCCATAGTGGCTGCACCAATTCACATTCCCACCAGCAGTGTAGGAGGGTTCTCTTTTCTCCACACCCTCTCTTTATTTGTAGACTTTTTGACGATGGCCATTCTGACTAGTGTGACGTGATACTGTATTGTGGTTTTGATTTGCATTTCTTTAATAATTAACCATGCTGAGAACTTTTTCACATGCTGATTGGCCATATGTATGTCTTCTATGGAAAAAAGTGTTCTGCTCGTTTTTTGATGGGTTGTTTGTTTTTTGATATGTTCTCATTCTTATCTTACAGACAAGTGTAACCACCTCTGAGGGCTACCCACACACTCACCCAGTGGCAGAGTCAGGATTAAAGCTCAGGTTCTGTGTCCATTGCTCTTTCAATAATTCCACCTAGTTCGAGCTAGAAAGGCCCTAAGGGTATGATCTTTGGTACTTTTGGGGGTTTGCCAGGCCCAGTGCCACTCCTTGTCCCCCTCCCTCTGGGACACCAATCTCTCTCTGCACCCAACACTGTTGCTCTGCTCAGCTCCCCCCATCTTTCCTGGCTTCTGTGTTCTCTGTGCCTATCGGCCTGTGCCTGCACTCTCTTTGCAGGCTTGCCCAGGACTGGAGATGCTTCCCACAGATGCCAAGAGAGGGTCATGCCCAAGGACTTACATTCTCCTTCCACTCTGCCGTTTGGCCAGTGACTGGCTGGTATTGGAGTAGGAAAGCCCAGTGCCCGTGTCTGGAATCTGCACAAACTCTGAGGGGCAATGTCCGCCCCAGAGTCTCCCTGTGGGATCAAGCTGAGGCTACGCCTTTGCCCCAGCTTGCACCCTTGCTTGGCTTCCTTTCCTTCCCTGTTGTCCTTCCTCCACTATCTGACTGAAAGCCATTCCTTAGTAAATCACTTGCCCTCAAATACTCAGCTAAAGGCTGCTCTGGGCAACCTGACCTCAGATACCTTCCTTCCCTCTATTTCTTAGGAAATTAATCATAATAACTGAGATTTTAGAATTCATTGCTAAGCATTTTTTAAAAATTTTATTAATTTAATTTATTTTATCTTTGGCTGCGTTGGGTCTTCGTTGCTGCATGAGGGCTTTCTCTAGTTGTGGCGAGCAGGGGCTACTCTTCGTTGCGGAGCACGGGCTTCTCATTGCGGTGGCTTCTCTTGTTGCGGAGCACGGGCTCTCGGCACGCGGGCTTCAATAGTTGTGGCTCGCGTGCTCCAGAGCGCAGGCTCAGTAGTTGTGGTGCATGGGCTTAGTTGCTCTGCGGCATGTGGGATCTTCCCGGACTGGGGCACGAACCCGTGTCCCCTGCATTGGCAGGTGGATTCTTAACCACTGCGCCACCAGGGAAGGCCCACTGCAAAGCATTTTTGAGAGCTGATCTTACATAGTTCTCTCTGCCTGGAATGCCCCCCGCCCCCACTGCCCACTTCATTGTTGGACCCAGCTCGATCCTCACTTCCTCTGGGAAGCTTCTCTGCTCAGCCGGGTAGGGTGATGTTCTCCTTTGTCTCCCCTATTGTGGCAGAGACCTTCTAGATACACATCAGTCCTGGCTCCTCATTTCCCAGCCTCCTGTGCATTAAGCGGGGGCAGTGAAACTAGTTCTAGCCAATGGAACATGGGCAAGTCAGGTACATGACTTCTGGGCCAGGCCATAAAATGTTCCATGCAGTCCTCCATGATGCCACTCTCCTGCTTGTTGGCTGACATCTAGTAGAGGATTCCAGTGGAAGACTCCAAGGGGACCTGGCTCTCCTGATGATTACACAGAGCAGAAGCCCCTGCCAATGCATTGCCCTGTGTGATATACTTTTAAGCTACTGAGATGCTGGGATTATTTGTTAAAGCAGCTTGCATTGAAAGCCCTGACCAAGACACCCAGCATCTTGTAATATATCTATTTTAACAACTATCACCCTACATTATAATTGGTTACTTATCTGTCTCACTGAATGGGCTGGAAGCTCCTTGAGAGCAGATACAAGATTTACCTCTCCATCCCCAGTGCCCAGTACAAGAAGATGGTCCATATTTGTTTGTCCAATGAATGCATGAAAACATTGTGAGATGCAGCATAATAGTCTAGTCCGTAGAATCTAGAGTTGCAGTGGCTCGGTTGGAATCCTTGCTCTCCCTTCTGTTGCCTGGGTCACCTTGGGCAAGTTACTTACTCTCTCTGAGCTTAGTTTCCTAATCTGTAAAGTGGTGATAATTGAAGTACCTACTTCATAGAATTGTCATGAGGATTAAATGAGGTCATGCATTTAGCCAGAGCCTGGCAAGTAGTAAGCACTCCATAAATATAACTCTTATTATTATCATAGCTCTTTATCAACCCCAATGACACTGAAATTCAGAAAGGTGGCTTGACTGACCCAAGATCATTCGCTAAGGGACAGAAGTGATCCTTGCATTCAGAGCTTCCTCTTTCTGCTCTGAGGAGTAAGTGGAGACCTTGTCTGTCATCTTGGGCTTTTCCCCTGCAGTTCTGGGTGACAGCCAGTATCCCCAGCAGGAGTGGTGACCTGGGACTTTTTAACACCTTCAGGTGCTAAGTTGAGGCAAAGGGCCTGAGTGACTTCCCTGGGGAGAATCATGCACTTGGTTGGAAGACCCTCCCAGGTGGAAACCTCCACCTTGGAGGAACCAGGTTGCAGCCTGGGGGCACCCCTTGTTGCATGAGACAGGCATCGGCTTACACAGGAGCCACGGGAACCTGCGGCCAGCTTCCTCCATTGTCCAGGCCCTCCTTTCTTCCCCTCTTAACTTCTGTCTCTCCTCCTCTTCCTTCAGAAAAATACTCAGCAGTTTTCCAGCTGCTTTGGCAGTCTCTGAGCTTGAATTTCAAGACCCACGGCCTCTGAGGACAGGAGCCCAGAGGAAGGTTTTCAGCTCTGTGAGACCCAGACGGCAGGAAGTGCTGGGGTTTCCTGAGGGGTGGGGGGAGAGGGGCACGCCAGGGTTTCCCCAGGCTGCGTGGGAGGAGCCCCAGCTGGAGGCCGACTTCAGTCCGCAGGGAAGCAAAGGCCTGGACCCAGCTGGAGAGAGAAGGCCCAAATGGAACGCTGAGGAATTCCAGGAGATCCTGGACCCCTCAGTGGTGAGGGCCCCCAGCAGTCGGGGGAATGTGTGAAGTACCCCGCTGGGGCCAGAGATGGCCTGCGCTGTGTGTGATGAGCATGGCGCCTTTCCTGGTCTCCTCTCCCCTTTCTGAAACACCATGTTCTTGCCTGCCTCTCTGCCATTTTCTTGGCCTGCCCTCTCCTTCCCCTTTACAACCTGGTGCTCTCCACCCACCTTTCCAGATAACCCCTTGTCTGTGAGGTCCTCGCAGCTGACCCACTGACCTCCCACAGCCTCAGGTGGGCTCCCCCTCAGAGACCATGGAGGGCATGTCCTCTCCTAACCCCAGAATGCCTTGTGGCAGGCTCTGTGACTGTTCACCTTCGAGCAAGTACATCAGTGAATGAATGAACGAATGAACACATGAACGGAAAAGTGTCTCTCTGTGCTACTGAATGAATGAGTCAGTGAGAGCACGAGGGGGTGAATGAACTTGCCTCAATAGGAGTGAGTGGGGAGCTGGAGGGTTCTGGGGTGACCCCTGGGGGCAGAGGCTGCAGCTGCAGGAAAGGAGAGGCCTTGACGGCTTTGGAAAGGGGCTGCCACTGTTCATTATCCCGGGAGGACCCGGCAGGCCAAGGGTTCCCTTCCCCTTGCACAGCCCTCTGTCGTCTCTCCGGGCTCTGGTGTCCCCTCAGGCTCCCATCCTTGGCCATGCTCAGAGGAGAACCTTCCTGGCCCCCATTGGGTTTTCTTGGCAGGGTCTTCCTTGGAGCATGTTTCTTTTGGACGAAGCCTCTCTCTGACCCTTCTTCCCCCTCCCCCAAGTCCCCATTAAGTATTCAAAGTATTTTCTTTTACTCAATAAAGCAAACAAAGGCTAGGGCAGCCTTGAGCCCTGATTCTGCAGCCCTTGGCTTCACTCGGCTGGGGTTCGCCCACCACCTTCATGCTGGAGTCTCTGGGGACCCTCCCATGTACTCCACTTCCCAGATGGGAAAGCGAGGCTTGGAAGGTGAAGGTCATTCTGCTAAGAGAGACATGTGGAGACTTGACCTGGGCCCTTCTGACCCAGCTCGGGGAGAGCCATCCCCCTCTCGGTGGCCCATCTCCACCTCACTTTGAGTGCTAGGTGGCCTCTGTGGTGAGGGTCTGCAGTTCCTTCTGCAATACGCTTCCATACGGCTCCGTACATCCCTCCCGAATGGCCGCGGTACGCAGGCAGGACTGCTGACTGCCATGTGTTGGGAATCCCGCCTGGGGCTCCACGGAGATGGGTGAGACCTGGTGGGTGCGTGGGGCAGGCAGACCCACGGAGAGGAGTGTGAATTGACTGAGCACGCTCTACATGCCAAGCCTTTATTACAACAGCCCTCTACGCTGGGTATTATTATCACCATTTTACGTATGAGGAAACCAAGGCTGGAGAGGTGACACGAGTTGTCCCAGATCAGGCAGGGGGAAGTGGTGAAGCTGGGATTTGAACCCAGCATTTGTCAGACCCCAAAGCCCAGGCTCTAACATCTTCTCCTAGTTGGGTGAGAGCTTAAGGTAGGAAGGGGGACAAGTACGGGCGTGGACTATATCGTACAAGGCCCAGAACAGGTGCTCACCCAGCTCCTGGTTTCATGCCCTCCTGTGATCGATCGAAGGGCAAGTTTGCCCAGGCAGGTGGGTTCTTTCTGTTTTTGCACAAGTCTGGACTATCCTTGCTCAATCAGTTCTTCTAGAAACCTACCCGCTTGCTTTGTTCTTCCGTGGAGATAGATGCTCTCCACCCCACAAGTGTGGGCTGGTCTCCCTTCTGCCTGCCCTAACCCCACAGCCCTGCGGTGGGTGGAGCCAGCTCCTCAGGAAAGGGGCTTCTCTCTAGACAGCCCTGCCCTCCATCCCCCTTTCCATCCCTGGCCCTGGCCATCCCCCTGGGCCCCGGCTCGAGAACAGACACCCCTTTGCCAAGCACGGAATGGGAAGGGCCGAGCTGCAGCAGCCTCAGCCAGGAGTCCCAGCCAGGGAACGGGATCAAGCCAGGGATGGGATGACTGGGGCTGCGGAGGGGCCAGGACCAAGGCACAGGGACCTGGGGCTGCAGCCGGCTGGGGGTGGCCTGGAGGTCAAGGGAGGAGCAGGAGGGCTCCCCACCCCCAGCTCTGCCTGGGTGTGAAAGTCAGAAGTCTTGCAGCTGCAGCTGGAGGGGGCACACAGTGGGAAATGGCCTTGCCCTGGCTCTCTTCTTAAAGGGGCCAGATCTCTTAAAGGGGTATGCTGGGCTGGGCAGGGGCCATGGGAAGTCTCAGCCTCTCAGCTCTGGGGTCAGAGCACAGTGCCCTCCCACAGGCAGTGGGGCCGCCCCCTCTAAGGGATGCCTTGGTTTTCTGCTTCCTCACCATGATGGTGTCCTGCTGGGCCTGTTCCCACTTGAGGGGGCACGGGGCTGGGGCCCTTATTTACCTTGCCTTTTGGAGCCAGGCCTGGGCCAGTCCCAGAGAAGCACCTCAGTAATTACTCAGGAGCAGATGACTTGGTGAAAGGACGAGGCTGGAGCTGTGAGTTGGGACCCCAAACGCCCACCAGAGCCCTTCCCTGACTCAGTTTCCTCTTGGTCTCCCAGACCCACCTTATCCAGGTGGTCCAAACAGATCCCAGCAGGGATGGGCACTCCCTACTTGGGCTGTTCTCTGAGTTCCCCCCAGCTCCTTCCCTTCTGGTGACATCACCTCCACTCAACTCCGAAGTTCCCAGCCCATCTAACTTCCATGATGTGCTTTTCATGCATCATAAGTGGACATCGTAGCTTAGTATTTAAGGGGCCAGAAAGGCAAACCTCCACTCTGCCCATTCCCAGCTGTCTCAGTTTCCTCATCTGTAAATGGAGCCCTCAGTAATACTATGTCAGAGGACTGTTGAAAGGATTCACTCAGTTAATGCAGCTAAAGCGATGAGAACAGGTACAATAGATGGTAGCCAGGATTTGAACTCGTGTTCAGCAGGTGCCAGAGCCTGCTTTCTTCCTGTCACCGTGCACCCTGGGATTGCATGCTCACTGGGAGCTGGTGTGGGGACTAGAATCTACTCCTCCCTTCCACTAGCCTAATTTCATGGATTCCAAGAATGGTGGACAGTTAGCTGTGCAGGGTGGAAATGAGCCTGGAGCCCCTCAGTCCCTTTCCCTCCCTGGGCCTCAGCTTCCCCGTCTATAGGTTGGGAAGATGGACAAAGACAGTCCGAGTCTCAGCTGAGCTATAATGTGTGAGAAAGGCTTTAGGACACACAGCGGGCGAGGCCTCCCAGGTTGAAGGACAAGAAGGGGGCCTTCGGAGCGGGGGAAGTGAGCTGGCTGTGTCCACAGCCTCGGACCTTGGCCTCCACCGGCAGCTGGGCCTGGACTCCTGCTCATGGCCGCCCCCTTTCATGGGCCTTTGGAGATTTCCCTGCTCCAGGCTGACCCCTTCTCTGCTGAGGAGGCTTCTGCTGCCCACCCAGGAACTCCGTGCCTGGGTGCTTCTGTATGTGTGAAAGTGGGCAGGGTTCTTGCAGATGCTGAGACGGACAGGATCCTGAGCTCACACTGTGGCCCACGCACGGAGCCCCCGCGGAGCCAGTCTGGGCCGTCGGCTCAGCCATCCTTCCCGGAGCCTCTGCAGTTCTCCTGGCCTGCCGCAGGCAGATTCCCGGCGAATGGTGCTCCTGAGACTGCCACGGCCCCAGGCTGCGTCATTCCCACCCTCCCTGAGCCCTGGGACCAGCTGGGCAGGGCTCCAGCCCTGGGAACTTCGCCTGCTGCTTCTTTTTTTTTCTTCTCCTTCGAAACTTCACTCTCTGATTCAATGAAAATGTCCTCTGCTCTCCATTGCCTGGCTTGGCCAAGCTGACCTTGTAGGGTAGAGAACACTGGACCTGGAGTCCAGGCTCTGGTCTGTGTTCTGCCTTGGATGCCCTGTGTGACCTCGGGAGAGTCCCTTCCCCTCTGTGGGCCGCAGTTTCTCCATCTGTAAAATGGAGCTGGAGGATGGTGGTGAGGGTGCATCTAGCAATAGAAGAAGGAAAACTGCCTTCGTACCCTCCCATGCCTGTCTCCTAGCTCCATGGTGGGCACCGTTCTTTCTTTGCAGAGAAGTTTACCCAGGGGTCCAAGCTGGACCTCTCTACTCTGCCCTCCCCACCAAAGCAGCTTACAGATCACTGGTCCCAGGCCCAGCTGTGGTGGCCTTGGGTTGAGACTCATCCCCAGTCCCAAGGAGGTTCACATCTAAGATTTGGCCCCAACTGTCCTCCCTTCCCTGCCCCCTACCCCTGGCTAGAGGCTCAGGCACCCCTCCATGTGGGGCTCCACCACTAGAGGGCGCCCACCACTCCCCAAACTGTGATTAAAAAACCAAACCAAAATGCTTACCCCAACGGAACTTAATGATAACAGCCACTGTTTATTGAGGATTTATACGTGTCAGGTGCCGTACCAGTCCCCACAGCACCCCTAGGAGGTGGATAGTACCATCATTTCCACTTAACAGATGATAAACTGAGGTGCGGAGAAGTAAAATGACTGACCCAAGATCACCCAGCTGGTGAGTAACAGAGTTGGAACCTGCATCCCTGTCCAACCAGGGTCAATCTCAGGCCCAGACCTGAAGGCTCAGTGGCCCTCAGAGTCAGTCGTCAGGGTCGGGGATGATGGCTAGGATACGGGAACTAGAGATGGGAGCTAGGATGAGGTGATCAGAGACCACTAAAGCGAATGGCTGCAAACTTGAAAAAAACCATTCAGCAGATCTTTTAATAACTACACTAGCAGGTAACATCCGTGAAGCACCCACCATGTGCCAGGCACATGTGCCAAGTGTTCTACATACATGAGCTCGCCCAGTACTTGAAACCACCCCGTGGGCTATGTTCGAGTGTGATTTCCATTTCACAGATGGGGAAACTGAGGCTCGACAAAACCAACTGTCTTGCCCAAGCTTACTCATTTGAAGCCAGGTCTCTTTGTCTCCAGAGTTTGAGACTCTTAACTTCTACACTGTGCTACCTGTCTTGTTTCAGATGACTCTTATCCAGAATCCCAATATTTAAGAGCGATAAGTGGGTAGAAGCAGAGAAGGCAGGGATCCAGAAGCCTGAGGCTCCCCAGGCCACAGCTGGAAGATCCCTGATCGGATGCATCCCTCTCTGGCTCCCACAGAGGAGCAGAGACTTGGCCCAGGGCACAGAGCTGGTTAAGGGCAGAGCAGGAGAAGAGCCCAGGCCTCCTGGCTCCCAGTCCACTACTTGCTCACTCTACATGCTGCCCTGACTTTGAGACAAGTACAAGAATCTGTGTAGGTCCAGGCATGGGATGACTGGGGTAGAAGCCTCAGTCCTTGGCTTCAACGACTGGGTAGTGAATGTCTTTCCCCTGGTGAGCAGACCTCAGCCCTGGCTGGAGACCTCCCGGATGCCTGGGCTGTCATAGGCTGTGGCAGCCGAGAGGTGGCTTGGGGGATAGATATCTGGGCCCCCATAATCTCTATCAGTCCTTCCCCTAAGCCATCCCAAACAAGCAGCCCCTATCCCACCTCTGACCCGAGTGCAGCCCAGAAGTTGTCCTGGGTAAGATGCAGTAGCAGCCTGTGGTCATGTGAGTAGACTCAGTGGTGTCATGGCAGTTTGTCCAGCACAGGAGCATGAGAGTGGGATATGGTCCCTGCCATGTGTGAGGCTCTCTTTTGGTGTAATGGGATAATTTCCTGATCCCAGGCCCTGCCTTGGGTCCACCTTATTACTTTCAAGAGTTGAATCTTTGGAATTTTCTGACCTCTGCAGTGATGCTGGAGTAACCATGTTCAACTGCCGTATGGACAGCACCTCCCTGCAGCTGGGGAGACTTGTTTGGTGGGTCTGGCTGGGGCTGAGGGCGTCAGAACTAATCATGTGTGCACTACTGGGGATCAGGCTGGCGCTAAACATGATTGCAGTGAATCCTTACAACAATGCTGTGAGGTAGGAACACTTGCGCTTTCACCCCCTTTTTGCACAGGAGTAAGCAGAGCTCACAGTCTAGTTAGAGAGACAAAGGCAGAGCAGGGACACACAATGCGAACAGCACAGGGCTTACAAGCCCACATAACGCGGGCCAGATGGGCAAGGTAAATAAGTGAGGGGGGCCATGTGTGAGGCAATAGGGAATGGCGGGGATTGTGGTGAACTTCAGAGACACACCTGAGGGAGGGGTGGTGGTGGCTGCTATCAGCTCTAGTCACTTGGTGCCATGTGGGCCCGATGTGGTCAGAGCCTCTAATTTTTAAAGGCAAAGCAGGCATTTTGATACTTGTGTCAACTCTTCCATTTTCCAAAACTAGGAGAACTAATTTAAAACTAATTTTTACATATCTGGGGGTAAAAAAGCATGAATCAGAAAAATTAAATTTTTTTTTTTTTTTTTTTTTTAAATCTGGACAGCTCAAACAAACCTGGAGACCAGATCTAACCTGATAATATGTTGTGGGATCCTTGAGGCAGGACCCCTAACTCAGCCTAGGAAGGTTCCCCCAGAGAAAGAAAACTTAACCTGAGGGTGGGGAGAGATTAGGGAGGGGAAGGAATAGAAGAGGAAGGGTGAATCGGAGAGTGGGACAGCCCAAGCACACGATGGAGGAGGGAGTATGGTTTTGTCAACGTGCGACTGTATCACGGCGCCTGTACCACCCTACATTCATTCCAAGGGAAGCTGCCATTTTAGGTGGCCCCAAAGCAGGGGTTTTGGTTCTGGGGGATAAAAGGAGAGGGAAGAAGGGACTCCCCAGAAACATGCAAGAGATTCCCTTTGTTGGGGCAAAGGGTCAACAAACTCTAGGGACAGAATATTTTCTGTCCTTAGGTTTAGACCGAGTTTGGTTCTTTGCAGGAACATCCTTCAGTCATGGGCCCTGTGTTCGGAGTGCTTTGGGGAATGAAGGAGAGAGGACTGCATCCATGTTTGGGGAAAGTAAGGTGGAGAGGGGCCAGCAGCTGGCGGCCGAGGTGACCAGGGAGACAAAGTGACCACAGGACAGAGGGAAGTGGGCTTTTGGAGGAGGAGACAGAAAACATCAAGGGGCAGGTAAGCATCTACTTTGGATCTCAGCTAAAGCAATCAGGAGGGCACCGTGTTTCCTGCAGCCACGTGTGGGGTGGGGCTGGAGTGACTGCGTCTGGAGATGGTGGGGAAGGGTGGTCTCCCTGACCTAGGGTTGCACATGGTGAAATGGCATTTGGTTGAGCTGTGGGAAGGGCTCCAGACAGTGCGGTATAACAGAGCCCCACTCTACACCCGAGTCCAACATCTGCAAGGAAGGTGGTTTGATGCAGATTAAAATGGCAAATATTTTCATCTCATGAGTCAGTCCTCACTGACTGGCTGTGGCTTTGCATTAATAAGAATTTCAGGCTGTGATGGTTCAGCCAGGAAGAGTGTGGAGATAGATTAATGATGCCTGCCCAGGGTGCAGAAGGGGGGACAGTTTCTATTCCTGGCTTGTTACTCATGCACCTCCAAAGGAAAAGAAATTCTTGTCTTTGCTCTCAGGTTCTCTTGACCCAGGTTCCCCTCCCTGCATGACTTGAGACATTTCCCCTCAGAGGGCCTGAATCTCATGTGACTTGCTCCCCTCTGGGACCCGGATTCCCCATCTGTAAAAAGGCAATGCAATGCAGATAGTGGTAATAATATCCACCCTACCTATCTTGCGAGATGCTGTAGAGGTGAAATGACCTCTTTGTTACATGATTTCATTCTTATAAATGCTTGTCTACAAGATTAGACTCAATTCTCCAGTTTTAAGTATTGTGACTTCACAATGCATTGTAATATCTCGTAGAATAAGATCTCCCCCATCCCAATCATTCTTTTTTCCCAAATATTTCACGGCTTTTTTTTTTTTTCTCTCACAATTATCCTTCCAGACGAACTCTAGGATCATTTCATAAAGTTGTGACAAGAAGTAAGATTTTCTTTGGTTACTCTATAACCAAGCATGGAGTCTCATGCTTAAGAGTGTGGGCTGTGAAATCAAACAGCTGGGGTACAAATCCCAGTGCCGCCCCCCACCTTGGTGGTTTTGGGCAAAGACTTAACCTTTCCAGCCTCCATCTCATCATCTGTAAATGGGGCTCACAGTGGTACCAACTTTCTAAAGTTCTTAACGAAGAGTAAATAATTCATGAGCAGTATTTAGAAACTTGCCACGCATGTGGCAAGCATGCAGTAACTGAGAGCTAGCGTTAGTGTCATTTGGTGTGTCCTCTCTCCCCTCTGCTGTCGGCTCAAGCCTGTGGTGCGCATGTGGTGATGATGGCAGTAGGTGGGGCTTGCGTGGGTGTGGGGTACGTGGAGGAGCCAGGGGTTGCTGAGTGACTCCAAACCACACGGCCCATGTCTATGGCACGGGCTGCCATCCAGGACATCAGAATAGATGCTATATGGTCCCCGACTTCTGGGGCCACAGGGTAAGGTGGAGGCAAACACAACACCCCAATCACTGTACGGGGTGGTAGAAGGTTCTGTCTGTCCAGAGAGAGGGATGATACCCTGCCGGGTGTCTGGGGTGTCAGAAAGACTCCCAGGCAGAGGGAGGTGAGGAGAAAGCTGAGAGCCTTCCAGAAGTTGGACGCGGCCAGAGCAGCTCCATCAGGAGACAAGTTTGGGGAACCCCGGGCCACCCCATGAGCCCTTTGAGGGTCAGGCTAGGTGGGTTAGGCTTTATCCCAAGGGCAATGGGGAGTCAGTAAAAGTCTTAAAATGCAGGGAGGGAGGTTGAGACCTGGTGAGAGCCATGTTTGGGAAGTGAGAACTTTGGGGAGGCACTTGCAGGAAGTCCCTTAGGATGTCCTTTGGCACGCGCTGACCGTGGCCCCGGTGGGCTCCCCAGCGCAAGCACCACCGGGACCCTCTCTTCCGCACCAGCTCTGGGAGCTGTGTTGCAGCCGCCCATCTGCTCTAACCGATGGCGAAGTATCTTCCGACTTCTTTCTCTCCCTCGGCCTCTCCCTCCCTCGTCCGTGCTTTCTCTTGCTCTCTGCCTCCCATTTACATCACCCACCCCCCTTCCTTTGTTCCTGTTGCCTGGTTCTGACTAAGCTCCACCAACATTTTCCAGCTTCATTTTCCCTTAAAAACAGCACCTCATGTATCAGGACACAGAGGACAACTTGGATGGAAGCAAAAACAAAAGACGTCTGAGCAGCCAAAATAGAAGTCACCAAGTTCATTGTCCCTGCATGTCGGCGAGTCTGCCCACCTGGGATTCTCACTTAGAGCTTAACTCTTACTTCACACGTGATTTGAGCATTATTTCTTACCAAGTTTCCTGATATCACATTTTGAAACAACACATTATAAGCACCTCCTAGAATTTTAATATAGCATTATTTATCATTTACTGCATTTTTTTTGCTTTTCTTTTAGTTCTTTTAGTATTGTTATTTTGCTGATTATAAACACAACAGACAAACTGTAAACATTCTGAGAAAATGCAGACTTGTAAAAGATGGTGTGATGGTCAATTTTATTGTCAACTTGGCTGGGCCACAGCGCCTGGATATGTGGTCAGACATTATTCTGGATGTTTCTGTGATGGGATTCTGGGGAGAGGTTAACATTTAAATTATATCCAGTTGATCAATGGTGCTATTGAGTTCGACTGTGTCCTGTCTGACTTTCTGCCTGCTGGATCTGTCTAATGCTGATAGAGGGCTGCTAAAGCCTCCAACTACAAGAGTGGATTCATCTAGTTCTCCTTGCCATCCTATCAGTTTTTGTCTCACATATTTTGATGTTCTGTTATCAGGCACATCCACATGAAGGATTGTTTTGTCTTCTTGGAGTATGGACCCCTTTTTCACTGTGTAATGTCCCTCTTTATCCTTTTAAATTGGTGGACTTTGAGTAAAGCAGATTGCCTTCCATAATGTGGGTGGGCCTCACCCAATCAGTTGAAACCTGAATAGGCCTGAAAAAACTGACCTCCCCAGAGCAAAAGGGAATTCTGCAGCAGATGGCCTTTGGACTTGAATTGCAACATTAGCTCTTATCTGGGTCTCCAGCCTGCTGTCCCATCCTGCAGATTTTGGAGGATGCCTAGATGACCTTGGATATGGTGACGGTTTTTACATATAACACCAAAGTTATGAGGCATGAAAGAAATAATTGATAAGATGGACTTCATTAAAATTAAGAACTTCTGCTCTGGGAAAGACAATGTCAAGAGAATGAGAAGACAAGCCACAGACTGGGAGAAAATCTTTGTAAAAGACACATCTGATAAATGACTGTTATCCAAAATACATGAAGAATTCTTAAAACTCAACAATAAGGAAATGAACAACCCATTTAAAAAATGAGAAAAAGACCTGCTGAACAGACATCTCACCAAAGAGGATATACAGGTGGCAAGTAAACATAAAAAGCAGATAAGAGGATGTTCAACATCATATATTGTTAGGGAATTGCAAATCAAGATGACAGTGAAATAACACTACACACCTATGAGAATGGCAAAATCTAAAATACTGACAACACCAAATGCTGGTGAGAATGTAAAGCAACAGGAGCCCCAATCCACTGCTGGTAAGAATGCAATATGGTACAGCCACTGTGGAACACAGTTTGGCAGTTTCTTATAAAACTAAACATACTGTTACCATATGATCCAGCAATCGTGCTCCTTGATATTCACCCAAATGAACTGAAAACACATGCTCACAGGTAAACCTGCATACGGATGTTTATAGAAACTTTATTCATAATTGCCAAAACTTGAAGGCAACTCAGATGTCCTTCAGTAGGTGAATGGATTAATAAACTGTGGTACATCCAGACAATGGAATGTTACTCAGCACTAAAAAGAAATGGGCTATCAAGTCATGAAAAGATGTGGAGGAACCTTAAATGTATATTACTAGGCACATTCAAAATGCCCTCAGAGAGGTTAAGTAGCCTGCCTGAGCTCACAGAGTGGTACGGAGTCCATGTCCCTGACTGCTCCACCACTCTGTGAAATAATAATTGTCATCACTAATATTTAATGATTACTTCCAGTGTGCCAGGTACTGTGCTTTTATTTATTTATTTATTTTATTTATTTATTTTTTTTGCGGTATGCGGGCCTCTCACTGTTGCAGCCTCTCCCGTTGCGGAGCACAGGCTCCGGACACGCAGGCCCAGCGGCCATGGCTCACGGGCCCAGCCGCTCCGCGGCATGTGGGATCTTCCCGGACCGGGGCACGAACCCGCGTCCCCTGCATCGGCAGGCGGACTCTCAACCACTGCGCCACCAGGGAAGCCCGGTACTGTGCTTTTAGACGTGAACGGCACACAAGAAGTCTGTGAGGTGGTGCTCTTACCACTTCATTTTACGTATGACTGATCAAATAATAATAAAAAAACTGAAACCTATCCTAAATATGTCTCTTATTGGGAGAGACTTTGACAAAGGTGGAAAATGTGAATCTTGATTCTTCATGCAAAACCCAAACCAAACCAAAAAACAAAGACTCAAACCCAAAGTCTAGTCCATGTAATTATTTAACAAAGTTTCATTGACTGAATAAATAAGTGAGACCCAGTCACAGGAGACCCAATGGGGAGCCACCAAGAGTGATAGATGACTGTGCACAGTAGGACCCAGAAATGTTGTCCGAGTGCCTGAAGGAAAGGGCCAGGAAAGGACTGTGCCTAATTATAATCCAAGGCACAAGATGTGAGACATGGATTGTGGGACAGTGGGACTTGGGTGCTCCACATCCTTTGTCCTGTCCCAACCTCCCACACGGTCTTCAGAGCATTCAGGGTCAGTTCTGGTACCCTCCGGGTGGCCCCAAAACACAGGAGGGCTCACATTTACATACAAGGACGCCAGCACTATCAGGCGGACACACAAACCTAGAGTCACAAGCAGGTGGCATCCCACACAGAGCTGGCTTTGCTTATTATCATGGATACACACATATGTGGACAGCTGCATGAACACACACATACACACACACACACGTTTCTTTGAGGATCTTGTGGAATTCCTAAACAGGGAATTTGTTTCCTACCTGCCTCTTGTTGTTTTTGATGGTTTGATGGCCCAAACCCACACACATTTATTGGGTACCTACAATGTGCCCAGCATTGTGCTGAGCCAGGGGACCTATCCTTGGGGGTCAGGAGGGAGTGGCCCCAACTTAGGAATCAGGAGGACTCAGGTTAAGGGGGGAAAATGTGTCGGGAAACCCATGGTGGTGCTGGTGGGCCTGCTTGGGAGAGCTTGTCAGAAAAACTACGGGGAGCTGGCTCCAGTTCAGACATCTTCCAGGAACACAGAAAACAACCACATTTTACTAATTATAGCAAAGGAAAACACGCTGGGATTACAGCTAAATTACATTAAGACATAACTGGCTGGCTCGGCCAGGGCTCTATCTCTCTGGCTCAGGTTTCAGCCAGGCTGGGCGGTGACATGGGTAGGCAGACGGGCAGGCCAGCGAGGCCTTGGCTGGGGAGGGTCCCGCAGCCACATCCTCTGTGGGGTTGTGACCCTGACATGACTTTTTGGGAGTCCCAGGGCCAGTCCCTATTTGTATGACCAACATCTTCTCCTCCCCAAAAGGGGCTTCCCTGGGCTTGAACAAAGTGCTTAGAGGGTCTCTGAGTCATCCAGCCCCTGCTCTCCTTCCCTCTCAGAGTGGAGGGTCAGAGAACTTCAGGGCTCCAAGGAAGCTTGGGGCCAAAGCTTTAGTCATTTAGAAGGTAACTCGAGTGGGTTGTTTTTCTAAACCTTCTCTCCTGTTGCAGCCACCGACTCTGTCTTTTCCTTCCAGGCCCCGTGGTCTGCACCTGCCAAGAAGGGCTTGGCACCTGTTTGGGGACTGGGGGTTTGGACCCTCTACCCCTATTCTCCATGTAATTATTTCTAGAGGGCCAATGTCTGACTCATGTCTCACTGGTAGGAAGGAGGGTAAGAAGGAAGGACAGAGGAAGGAGGGAGGGAGGGAGGAAGAAAAGGAGGGAAGAGGCAGGCAGTAACCAACGTAGGACAGACGACTTACTGGGCATTTGCCAAGCACCAGGCATTGTGCATAAAGTATCTCCCTGCACCTTTACAAGAGCCTCGAGGACAGGAACCCAGTCTGATGCTTCCATGGCTTCTAGAGCTGCACACACTGCAGGTACTCAATAAGCATTTCAATAATTTCTTGAGTGACCAAGTGAGGCCAGGCAGCTAGGTCATATCATTATTTGTAGGTGGAGATACTGGAGCTCAGCTGAGACAGTGACAACTATGATAACACAGGGGTGGGGTTCAAATCCAGCTGTTTGGCTCCAAAGCCCACTCACTCACTCCCACACCCAGGCTGCTCACCTTTGGGTGCTAATGAAAGTGGTCATTCCTGTGATCACACGGCCCCCAGTTATGATGGCAACTTGGTCTCCAGCCTCAATCTTGTCGAGCTTGGGGCTGAACCGAGGGTAGGCTTTTATTCTGCCAGATCCTGTGCTTTATTTATTTATTTATTTGGCCATACCATGCAGCATGTGGGATCTTAGCTCCCTGACAAGGGATCAAACCCACACCCCTGCAGTGGACCACGGAATCTTAACCACAGGACTGCCAGGGAAGTCCCCAGACACTGTGCTTTAAAATTCATCATCTCATTTAATCCTCACACCACAATTTGAGGACGGGGTGGCCCTTAAAATTCTCATTTTTTAGATGAGGACCTTGGGGCTCAGAGAAGTAAAGTGACTTGTCCGAGCTCACACAGCTGCTACCTGGGGGTGAGGGGGTTCCCATCCTGGTCTGTGTGCTGCATCAAGCACCACACTGTCAGGGTAGAGTCCCCATGGGGCCTGCTCTCCAGCTACCTCCTCAGGACCTGTCTGATGGCCAAGCACAAGGGGTGGAGTGGGAGGCCCTCTCCCCTCTGAGGACAGACCCTGTA
Source organism: Physeter macrocephalus (assembly GCF_002837175.3). Classification (NCBI taxonomy): domain Eukaryota; kingdom Metazoa; phylum Chordata; class Mammalia; order Artiodactyla; family Physeteridae; genus Physeter; species Physeter macrocephalus. Next base: position 3,021,609 of record NC_041215.1, read on the forward strand.
GCTGTTCCCCAGGCTTTCTGACTATGAGGACAGTGTTTGGCCAGGGCCCCTGGGCTCAGCTCAGGGAAAACACACTGGCCTGTGCCCGGTGGCTGTGGAGCTGGGCCCATCCCAGATCCTGGGGCAGCAGGAGGTGTGGTCTTGGGCATGGGGAGCAGCTGGGCTGTGGTCTGGTGGCCACTGTGTTCTGGCCAGTTATGCTGGTGTTTACAATCCACATTTTTAATAATCTGATGTTATGCTTGGCCCCAGATTCCTTCTGCAGGGCCTAAGGCTTGCCTCCAAGATGGTCTTCTAGCTCCTTCCAACTCCTGCCCTGAAATGAGCTGGGAAGAGAGAGAGACATAGGGAGACGGGGTCTGGGAGACAGATATAGGAGCAGAGAGAGGGAACTCCACCTGACATGTATGGAGCTCCTACTGTGTGCCAAGTGGATTTATTTCCATTCGTTTTATTTGATTCCCATAGAAACCCAGTACGGTGTGTTTTCTGTACTCATTCTATGAATAAAACTGAGGCCTAAAGTCTGAAGCTGATGGCCCAAGGTCACACAGCCAGGGCAGGTAAGCCTGGGTTTGACCTCGGGTGGGTGCTGCTCCAGAGCTTGGGTCTTTTCCATGATGCTTGTTGAGCTAGAGATGCACCTGGGAATGTTGCTTCTTTAGGGGGACTCATCCACCTGAGCCCTACACCTTATCCAGGGATCAAGCAAGCTTTCATTCTAGGTTTGGGGGAGAACAGAGATGAATGGCTATTCTGGGGGCAGGGAAGTCCAGACCTTGGGCTCTCCCTTTCCTCTCTTCTCGCATTCAGTCCTTAGCACGGTCTGCCACCACCCCAGCCTGTGGTGGTGGCCTAACTCAGCCTTGCAGTTCAAGGCAGAACTTTCAGTCTTTCTGCCTGCCAGCCCCTCAGGCTCTACTGAGTTAGGAACGGCAAAGCCAGGCCTTTCTGTTTAGGAAAAGGTCCAGTGTGGAGCCAGGCCTGGCTGAAGCTATGAAAGGACTGTGATCTCCAGGCCCCCATCTCTGCCCCTTTTTTGTCTTGCTTCTCTCTGATGTAGTGGGATGGACAGTGAAATCAGATTTCAACACCACGCTTATCAGCTGCGTGAGTCATAACTCCAATAATTACGTGATATTGTGTTAATAACTCATAAAACTCATAACTCTAATAATTGCATGGTATTAATTATGTTCCAGAGACTAGGCTGAGTACTTTCTACCATTCTCTGTTTGAGAATCCTCAAAAAGCCCTTTGAAGTCGCTAAGTTATTGTTCCCATCATACAGATTTAGAATTTGCCTGTAGTTACACAGCCAGCAAATGGCAGAGGCACCATTCTTTTTTTTTTAAATATGTTCATTTTCAATTACTTTTTCCTAACTTTATTTATTTATTTATTTATTAACATCTTTATTGGAGTATAATTGCTTTACAATGGTATGTTAGTTTCTGCTTTATAACAAAGTGAATCAGCTATACATATACATATATCCCCATATCTCCTCCCTCTTGCATCTCTCTCCCACCCTCCCTATCCCACCCCTCTGCTGTATGGCATGTAGATCATAGTTCCCTGACCAGGGACCAAATCCATGCCCCCTACAGTGGAAGCATGGAGTCTTAACCACTGGACCACCAGGAAAGTCCTCAGAGGCTCCACTCCTAACTGCCCTGTCATAGTGCTTTCTATGACTATGGCTCTGTACCTCAGTTTCTTCTGTAAAATGGTTCTGCTGGTTCCAACCTCAGAGAACTGGTATGATGATGCAATGAGAAAATGAAGGTAAAGTGCTTAGGACATAGGAGGTGCCTGAAAGATAATTGCCTCAGTTTGTCAGTCATTCAACAAGTGTTTAGTGGTTTTCTACCTGGGCCAGGCACTAGGCTAGGTGCTGGGGAGAGAGCAGGAACATGCAGACGAAGTCTTGCCCTCATAGAGCTCACAGGTCAGTGGTGAAGATAAGCAGTAAGCAAATCCCGACAACTAATTGATGAGATGATTTCAAGTGTGCCCTGTGCTGCCAGAGAGAAGTACAGGGTCAGGTAAAGACTGGAAATGGTAAGGATGGCACCCAGGGGAAAGTAAGATCAGGAAGTCTCTATGCCCTAGAACACGGTGAGGGGTCCTCAGGGCTGAGGAAAGAGGATATCTGAGGGGCAGAGGGGTTCTCCCCCATCTTCTCTGCAGCAGCAGGGCAAGCGGACTCAGGTAAAAATGTGCTGGTTCTACAGGTAAGTGTCACCTGCTGGGCAGCTGGGGCGACTTGCGTCTGAGGTCTGTGGAGGCCAAAGCACAGCATGGCCTGCCTCTTATGGCCTGGCTGTGTGGAGCTGGCCTAGCCCTGCCTGTTGTTGAGCCGAATGGAGCTGGGCCTCTGGTTCAGATACATCTCTGCTGCTTATTTCCTCTGAATGATCTCGCTTCTTGGAGCCTCAGTTTGTCTGATCTGTGAAATGGGGATCTTAATGGCCACCTCTCTGTTTTGAGAATTTAATGCAAGAATGAATGAGTTATCATTATGCTTTACTAAAAATCTCTGAGAGCATATCAGTTGCCAGCTTGCACTATGCTAAGCATTTGACAAGCATTGGTTCATTTAATTCATATCACAAACCCCTGAAAGAGGTGCCTTCGTTATCCCTGTGTTACAGATGGAGAAACTAAGGCTCAGGAAAAGTTAAGGAACTTGGTCAAGATCTCAGAACTGTGACAGAGTTTACAAAGGGAGAGAAAAACACATCAGGACACGTGCGAATGAATGGAAACCACAACTACAGTTTACGGGGTCCCCACTAGGTGCCAGGCGATTTGTGCACGGACCTAAATCTGCTTGCTTCAAAGGTGGATAACTGAATCACTTTGCTGTACAGAAACTAACCCAACATTGTAAATCAACTATACTTCAATAAAATAAATTTTAAAAATAATAAAATAAAATAAAACAGGCTACAGTGTTTTGTAACCTTAAATTGATATTTGGGTGGGCAAACTATGGCCCGTGGGCCCAATCCAGTCCAAAATAAAATAAATTTTATTTATACAAGTAAAGTTTTATTGGCACACAGCCCCACGCATTTGTTTACAGACTGTCTATTGTCACACCACAATGGCAGAGTGGAATCGTTGGACAAGAGACCATATGGCCCACAAACCCAAGATATTTACTGTCTGCCCTTTACAGAAAGTTTGCTGATCCCTTTGCTGTTATTATTCCTATTGATCAGGGCTTGCATGCTAAGCAGTAGCAACATACAGGTGGGCCTTGCATGTGAAGGTGGTGGAAGGGTGACTGGAGTTTGGAGATGTCATTTCTAAGCCTCTCACCATCTTACCTGACCCTCGGTGGGTGTCCAGTGGGGGTGAGCCCTCCCCCACCTTTTTTTCTCAAATTTCCTTCACCTTCGTCTCTTGGAAAGGGAGCTCCCCAGTCACCTCCCCTCCACTCTCATGGAGGTCTGCCTTGTAAATTCAAAGCAGGTTTCTGCTGCATTTTGAGCCCTGTCTGCTTTTCACAAATTTCACCTGGCTAAAAATAGTCATGTGCATAATCTCTTGATTCAAGTCTTCAGCCGAGGGGGTAGGTCTGTGCCCTGATCCTGGGCAGCCCACTTTCTCTGTGCTTGACAACCCCATCTGCCTGTCAGTTGGCGTGCGGAATTTGTCGAGTTCCCATCTCCGGGGCTCAGTGTTCAGCTGGGTTTAATCGCAGCCCTCTTTGGAGAAGGCCAGTGTGCAGATTAGAAACAGAAGAAGGGCTGGGTCAGGCAGCAGCATGTGAGAATTCACCCATCATCTGCTGCTTCACACCTGCCTCCCTTCCCCAGACCTGCAGAAACAATGTCACCTCTCCTATTTGAACACCTAAGAGGAGTCCTTCCTTTTTTTCTCTATCTGTCCATCCACATAGCCATCCATCTGTCCATCCATCCATCTAAACCTCCAATCTCAGAGCCAGTTTCCCAGGGAAACCGACCTAAGACAAACTCTCTCTTAATATGCAAATAAACTCATGCCAAGAACTGTAAAGGATCTGAGACGTTACCTACTTGTAAGCTGACCTGCACGGCTTCACAGATGCTGGCAGAAGACATAAGACTCCTGGGTCAGAGGCAAAAGACATTATTACCTATAGCACAGCAGACAGCATGAATTTCACTGATGTGGGGGGATGTGGAGGGCCAGGGGAATGCTGCACATGCAGTGGGTTTGTGTCACAGCCGAGAGCCCCAAGTTGAGGGAACTGGATCCTTACAATGGGCAGAAACCTTGCCAGGGCAGACTTTTGCCCTGGAGGAAGACGTTTTCTTTATCATACTGGATGGTAGACAGACTTGCTCACTGCTCTGGAGGGAGACATCATCTATCTTCCAGGGTTGAAAAGGTAATCAGAGAGAGCCTCGGCTCCCAAGATATGAAGAAAAGTGAGAGATCCGTAGAGAGTTGTCTCCCATCAGCTGTCAGTTTGTTAATCTTAACTAACTATCTGACCTTTCTTACTGATTGTTTTTGTACATAAAATGAACAGCATTCACAACTGTCATGAGTTATTGCAGGCTTTTATGCTTGTAATGACACATCACCCTTTAACTGACTGGTAAGACATAAAACCTCCAAGGCAATTTTCACTCGGAGTTACATTTGGAATCATTGCCTATGTTCAGAAACAAATGTTTAGATATTAACATTGGTGTGTTTTCTGTGTATTACTGATGTTGTTACGATGATTGGACATGATGGGAAACCTACACTATTACACGACCATTTATCACACACAGTTTAGGGATGCCAAAAAATGACAGTGAAGTTGGCATTTGGCTATTGACTTTCCAAAGCAGAGACCAAGGCTGAAGCCAAATAGCATATTTGGGCTGAATTCTGAGGCCGAAGTAGAGTGTTGAGGCATCTCAAATTATAACGCAGAGTACTATTATAATACCACTCCATTCATTCAGAATAAACTGGCATGGGGAATCAGGGATGGGACAGAGGGCTGTAGGAGTAGATGAATGGCGCTCACAACACAAAATCTCCAGTGCCCATGGGTATGCTCCCTGGCAGAGATAAAATCTAAGGTTGGGCTCTGCAGGGTGAGTGGGAGCTAGCTAGGTGGGGCTGGGGAAAGAGCATTTCAGCAAAGGACCAGCATGTGCTGAGGCTCAGAGTGAGAGAGAAAGTGAGTGCCTGGAGTGTTCTGGAAACCAAAAGAAGCTGAGTGGCTGGACCATAAAGAGCAAGTGGTGTGCGGATGTGTGTGTGTGTGTATACTGGGGGGTAAAAAGGGGGTCAGGGCTCAAGATCAGGGTGAATTGTGCAGACTTGCAAGATCTTAGGCTCCACCCTGAGCCAGGTGAGGGCCTTGGCAGGGCTTCAGGTAGGGCTGGTAGTCAAGGTTGTGCTTTAGAAGTATCCCCCTGGGCAGGAAGTCTGGAGAATGGATCAGAGGGGACTGGCTGGAAGCAGGATGACCAGGGAGCAGGCTGATGGCTTCTAGAGGAAGGAGCAGAGCAAGCCTCCCGCCCTGTGCCTGGGAGGAGCTGAGCGGAGGTAAAGAGAGAGCTCCCCCGAGCCCCCCAAACCCTCTTCTCTCAACTGAGGAATGAGCAACACAGGTCTTTTCTCACTCTCACCTCCTCTGATAGGAGAGGTAATGATTCCAGATCCCCATTTCCCTGCCTGCCTGTCAGCCCTGCCCCAGGTTCTTTCTAGATCTTTCCATCACTGGTATTTCTGGGTTAGGCTACCTGAACTGGTGGGCCAGAGTTGGAATAAGAGTGATGCTAAATGAAAAGATCCCCAGGTGATTCTACGCACAGCTAGGATGACGATGCATTGAGCTAGTCAATATCCTGGAAGACTTTTACTAATTTCCTGATTGTGAAATCCAACCTAGTGTACTTGTCATATTGTGACTAAGTTAATATCCAAATATGTTTTAACTCAGAAAGACTCAGAAAATAAACTTCGGTTTTGCAGAAAAAAAGAAGAGTGATGCCAAATTATGTGAGTCATTGCTATGCACCAGGCACTGGGCTCAACATGCATGGTCTCATCTTGAGTCCACTGAGCTGTGGTCACAGCACCTGGCTAAGCAAGACAAGGTCAAGGTTAAGTGACTTGAGCAAGGTCACCCAGCTTGCAAAGGGCAGAACCTGGGCTCAACCCAGAGGGTCTAATTTCAATATCCAGATGCTGAACCACTACGGTGAACCGCCACCCCAAATGGGAAGCATTCTAAGCAGGGTTGTGTTCAATACAGTGAAAGACAGGACAGTCTCTGGCCCAGCAAAGTAGCTGTTGGCTGCAAACAGCCCTCTCTACTTGGAGTCCCAGCTGAATGTTAGCTCAGTGCGGAGGCAGGCACCAGTGAGGACTTCCGAGCCCTTAGCTGTGCACCACACATAGGAGTGGCCCGGAGGAGGTGTCATTCTGGCTTTCCTGCTCAAAGCCTTGGGCAGAGACTGGCTAACTGTGCCCCAAATCTGTTTTGTCTTATTCCCTGGGCTCACAGCTGCATTACATTTCCTCACTCCCTTGCAGCTAAGTGAGGCCGTGAAGAGATTCAATTCATGGAGTGTGTGTGGGAGTGATGGTGCCACTGCCCTAAAGCCCCTTGCAGGATCCTTTGTGTCTCTCTCTTCTTCCATTTCCTGGCCACTTGAAGATGATTCAGAAGACTCTGAGGCCCTAGGAGATGCTGGAGCCACAAGATGGAAAATCCTGTGTCCCTGAGTGACCCTGTGAAGCAGAGCCACTAACCTCTCCCCATCACGGGACTTGATGTGAGTGAGAAATAAGTTTGTCTTTGGTTAAACCACAGGGCATGTGGGGCTTTTAAAAAACTTATTATCATTATTTTAAAATTTATTTTATTATTTTTTATTGAAGTAGAGTTGCTGTACAATATTATATAAATTACGGGTGTACAATATAGCGATTCACCATTTTTTAAAAGTTATACTCCATTTATAGTTATTGTAAAATATTGGCTATATTCCTTGTGTTTTTGCAATACAATATATCCTTGTAGCTTTTTTTTTTTTTTTTTTTTTGCGGGTCCCGGGCCCTCTCACTGTTTTACATGAAAGAGATTTATAGGGCATAATTCTTTAGTATTTTTCTTTAAAACAATTCTTTTTATTAAAGTATAGTTGATGTATAATATTACATGTTACAGGTGTACAATATAGTGATTCACAATTTTTAAAGGTTATGCTACATTTTTAGTTATTATAAAATATTGGCTATATTACCTGTATTGTACAATATATCCTTGTAGCTTTTTTTTTTTTTTTTTTTTTGCGGTACCCGGGCCTCTCACTGTCGTGGCCTCTCCCGTCGCGGAGCACGGGCTCCGGGCGTGCAGGCCCAGTGGCCATGGCTCACGGGCCCAGCCGCTCCGCGGCATGTGGGATCTTCCCAGACCGGGGCACGAACCCGTGTCCTGCATCGGCAGGCGGACTCTCAACCACTGCGCCACCAGGGAAGCCCCCTTGTAGCTTATTTTATACCAAATAGTTTGTACCTCTTATCCCCCTACCCCTTTATTGCCCCTCCCCCTACTTCTTCTTCTTCTTCTTACTATTATTACTGTGGTATCTAGTGTCACTTACCTTGACTACTGCAGCCCACCTGGTCCAGCCTGGATTTCAATACTCTAGTCCTCAGCCCACAAGCAATGCTTGCTGAAGCCACGGAAGCTGCCTCCCTCACTCCTGCCTTTCTCCACTCTGAGCTGCGCCGTGATTGCCGAGGCATCCCTGCTGTAGTTCCTCGGATGGCTAGCTGTCGTTTTCCTTGGCTTTAATGACATTTGGTCCCATCTCTTGGGTGGTGCAATGGAAAGAACCTTTGGCTCAAACCTGGGTTTGGATCTCTGCTCTGTCATTTATAGTCAGGCATTTACCATGTGCCAGGTACTGTTCTACATGCTTTAGATGTCCTAAGTCCCTGCAGCCTGGAGGTAGGTACCAATGCCGTTCCCACCAAGGTCACAGAGCTGTAAATGATGGAACATGGGTACCCTGTCAGCCTGGCTCCTGAGCTCAGCATGGTAACCACTACTTTCCCTCCTTGCTCACTTCCCACACACAGCCCAGCTTCCGTGTCACTTGGTAAATGGATCAGAACAGTATTTCCAAGCGTGAAATGTGCTGCGTCTGGAACCGAGTCTTACCAGGCACTGTGCTCCCTTCCTCATGGTGGGAGCTGTGAGATACAATAAATTGCTCTTTAGTTTCGAGGGAGTTGACTCAGCATGCCCCAGAATACTGGATCCCTAAAAAGATCACTCATGTGGTGGGTCCCTGAATCTTCATACAGTTTCTCTCCTGCTCTCTGTAAAGCAGGTTGGTTGGTTGGTTTGTTTGCTGTGCCGCACGGCTTGTGGGATCTTAATTCCCCGACCAGGGATTGAACCCGTGCCCTCGGCAGTGAAAGCGCGGCATCCTGACCACTGGACCGCTAGGGAATTTCTCTGTAAAGCAGGTTTCTTGCCAAGGTCTCCAATATACTCACCTCTTCTTGTTTGCCTGATCTGATTAACACGCCAATAGCTTTCCAATATCGTGGTCTGACACTTGGCAACAGCCATCTGCTTCCAGGGTTGTTGTAATGACCGTTTTCCCCAACTTCTTAAAACAAGAGTGAAAGTTTTTAGAGTTGCACCCCTGCCGCATCGTCAGGGAGTCCTCTGAGGCGGGGAGGAGAGCAGGTCTGGGCAGAGAGAGAAATGGAGCGGAAACCAAGGCCTTCCCAATCCCATGGCGATCTCTGGGGCCGGGATGGCGCTTCCAGATGGTTGGAATGGAGGAGAGGGGACCAGTCTTTGGATGGGGGCTGCCCGTTGGGAAGGGTGTAGGCTTGGGTGAAGCAGCTCACTTTGGCTGAGGGCCGTCCCTAGAGAGGGACTCAGCTTTGTGCCATCATCAGATGGCACTGTGGGAAGCTGGGGAACGAGTGCCTTGGGCCTGAAAGGGCAATCTCCACGGTGCATCACAGATTCCTCTACACCTCCTCAACCTTCCATGCTTCTCAGGGTCCCTGCTGTCCACATCAGTGACTTCAATTTCTTAGTATATTGGCTTCCTCCCTCACATTTCTACATATATATGTATGCGTATGTATGAAGTTTTCTAGAGGAATACCCAAAAAACTGTTAATACTGGTTGGAAATTAGGTCACTGGGAAATTTGGGTGTGAAGGTAGCTGACTTCTCTCGTATAGATTCTTAGTTTTGTACCACATGCATTCTTTTTTCTGTAGTACACACATTTGTGAAATAAATCCATAAAAATCCTGGGAAAATGAAGTGCAAGAAAACATATCATGTCATTTCCCAGGCAGTTCACAAAATCATCATGAATCACATTTTCCCTAGTCATCAAAGTGTTAAATGACCATTTTAGTATCCTTTCAACATTTTACAAAGGGAATCGTATAGGCTTTTCTTTCAAAAGTCTTTGCTCTTAAAGCACTGGATTCTGTACTTTGCCGGCAGTACCTCGCTTAGTATCTCACTTTGTCCACACAGCCCCTTGAGGTGGGTCTTATCATTACCCCAATTTTATAGGTGGAGAAACTGAGGCCCAGAGAGGTTAAACGATGGTGGAGATTGCTAACGAAATGCCCCTTTCTTTGACACCCACAGTCCCCTCCAGAGGAAAGACAGGGATTGTCGAGGAAAATTTGCTAATAGGAAACTGAGGTACGGACGGGGAGAATGACCTAAGGGGAAATCAGGGCACTGCTGGGTCTTGAACCAAAGCTTCTGACTCCCAGACCGGGCCTGTGTGTCCCTCAGTGTTGGGGGCTCTGAGCAGGCTCAGGAGGCCTTGAAAGGAGAGACATGGTGGGCTGGGAGGCCAGTGGCCCCGGAGTCAGGAGGTCATCACCCTGCCCTGCCCTGCCCTCAGTTGCTCACCCCAACCCAGGGGTCAGGGGGGAAGGGACTTTATGGCCGAGGGGATTTATGGCAGAGACAACAGTTTGTTCTCTGAGCTGCACCAGCCTGAGCCACCCAGGGAGCAGTTTTACACACATCCCTGCAGCCCCCAAATGGGGTTTCCAGCTGGAGCTCTGGGGCCCACCCCTTGGCCGCAGCCTGAGATGGCCCCATTTCCCATCTGTGCAGGAGCCCTATGGGGTCCGTCTGCTCCTGTGAACCCTCCATGAACCCCAGAGAAAGAGGGAACGGCTTGGAGGCCCCCCTGGTAGGGGCCAAACTCCTCCCAGGAGCTCAGAGCAGGGGGAGGTCAGGACCCCAGCCAGGGCAGAAACAAGTCTTCTGGGATCCCCTTTGCTGTTCCCCTATAGAAGTCTGTTTATGGCCCTGAGGCCCCTCGGTTCAAATAGGATTGTCACCTACTCATTCCTTCCAACTCAAGCCTCTACCCTCAGTTCTCTGTTCCTTAATCTCCAGCTGATCACATCTCCCCATCTGCTCAGTGTCCCCCCTCAGAGGTTCCCCAGGAACTGCCAACCCATTGTGGCCAAACTTGAACTGTCCACTGCCTTCCCTTCCTCTCCCATCTCCTTGTTCTCACCCGTGGTACTCCACTTATCTCAGCTCTAAGCCAGAAACGGAGGGTTCTCCTTGACGCGACCATCTTTCAGTCGCCAAGTCTTGCCAAGACTGCTTTAAATATCTCCCAAATCTACAAACCTCAGAATTCCATCTTCCTCGGGGGACCTCAATGTTTTTTCCTCTTAAGGCCTTCAACTGATTGGATGTGGCCCACCCACATTATGGAAGGTAATCTGCTTTACTCAAAGTCTACCGATTTCAATGTTAATCTCATTAAAAAATATCTTCACAGCAACATCTTGACTACAGTTTGAACAAATATCTGGGTACCATGGCCTAGCTAACCTGGCTCATGAAATTAACCATCACAGCATGTATGTGTTTTTGCATATGTGGAAAGTGGGTGGCTGGATGGTTGAGTTGATCAAGGAATGAAGAGTGGATGATTGGACATGTGGGTGGATAGTATGTGGTTGGTTATCTGTTTGGATGGGAGGATGAATGAATGAATGGATGGATGGGTGGATGAATCATGGAATGATTGGTGGAACGAATAGGTAGAGGGACAGATGATAGGTGGATGTGTGTATGAATGGGTAATTAATTGATGTGTGGGTGGGTCAATAAGTCCTTGAATGGTTGGTTGGGTAGTTGGACGTTGTCTAGTGAATCTGTGGTTGGATGCATATGTACATGCACTGATGGATGGCTGTGTGAATGCATGTATGAGTGGATGCTTGAATTAGTGGATAATTGAATCGTTAAGTGTATAGATTAGATACAAGTATAAATGGATGGAAGGGTGAATAAATGAGTGGATGGTATGGGAATAGATATATTGGTAGTGGATTTCTTTGGGAAAATGCTAAATTGGGAAAATCTAAAGATAACAAGACCTTTATTATGGAAGAAAGAGTTGGTAGAAGAAAAGCAACGTATCATGTACCACTTGTGTGATTTATACAAGTTCCTTCATTTCTCTGAGACTCTGTTTCTTTATCTAAAAAAGAGGGAAATAAAATTCTATCTACCTGGCAGGGTGCTGTGAAGCTCAAGTGAGATATGTATGCAAGTGTCTGGCACAGTGCCCTGAATATTGTTAAGCTTTCAAAGATGTCAGTTTAATGCATTCCTCTGACTCTCCCCCTTTTTCTCTCTTACTCTTGGGTGGTAGGTTATGATTTATAGGGCAGAGTCATACTGAGGTCTCTTCTGGACCCTTCCACCCCAGCTTCAATATACACTCATCACTGACATTGCTGATACGACCCCCTGAGCCCCACACTGAGGCATAGAATAACCCTCAATCTCTCGTCCCCAAAGAGACACCACTGGCTGAGCTTCTTGCTCCAGCTGGAATGATTTTTTTGTCCTCCATGGACCAAAGACAACATCTGGGCCTAGCTACTGCTTCTCCTTGAATCTTCTCATGATACTTCAAAATGATGAGAAACACATTTCATTCCCTTGCAGAGGCAATGCTTTCTTCAAGAGAGATGAGAGACATGTACAAGGGCACACACACACCCACACACTCACCCCCCCCTCCCCACACACACCAAGTTTCTATCAGGGGCCTCAGTGGGAAGAAGTTTATGCTATAGCTTAGGAGTCTGAGAAAGCTGGGTTTGAATCTGGCTCTGCCATTTTTGGGGCTGTATGATTTTGGATATGTCACTTTCCTTTACTGAGACTCAGTACCATTATCTGTAAAATGGGAATAATATTGCCCAAGGCCTTTGTGGGAAAGCAGTGAAATAATTATGGCCAAATTGTCTGGCGCATAGTAGGCACTAAATAAATACCATTCTCATCCTCATTGGGAAAAGTCTGGCTGGGAAAGAAAGACCTATATGCCAATTTGGGTTACATCTATGTGTTTGGAGCCCAGTGGAGTCATTAGTAGGGGAAGGATGGTGAATGTATGGATTGATTCATTCGTTCACTAACATTTCTTATATTTAAAATCAATTTAACTGAGGGATAATTTATGTACCGTAAACTGCATCTATTTAAAGTGAACAATTTGATGAGTTTCGACAGGTATATGCACCAGTGAAACCACCACCACAATCAAGATACAGAACACTTTCATCACTACTTTTGCAGTCCATCTCTCCTTCCAACCTCATGCCCAGGCAACCACTGATCTGCTTTCTGCCTTTATGGATTAATTTGCATTTTCTAGAATTTTATGTAAATGGAATCACACAGTGTGTCCTCTTTTGCATCTGACTCCTTTCACTCTGATTAACGATTTGGGGATTCGTCCATGTTGTTGCATGTATCAGTAATCAATTCCTTTAAATTTCTGACTTGTATTCCATAATATACCACCTTTTATTTGTCATTAACATAATTCTTTAGTAATTTATTCACTCATTATTCAAATGCTTCTTTGTTTATTATTTACTACTTTGTCCATTCATTCATTCATCCATTCCGTAAATATGTACTGTGTGCCTGCTCTATGCCAGGTACTGCTCTGGCATAGCACCAGAGCATATAGCATGTGTATATGTTAAAGGTATATATTATATATATTTATAATTCTATTAAATATAATACATATTTATTAGAGGACCTGGAGCTAAAGCAGTAGGTAAAGTAGAGAGGGCCTGCCCTGAAGGAAGGAGATTGTATTCTATGAGATATAAGCAAATAAATATATAAAATAATAGGCTGTGATAAATAATATGAAGAGAAATATAGCAAGTTTTGTGGGTAGGTGTTTATGGAGGTGTATGCTACTTTATGTGAAGTGTTTGGCGAAGGTGGTCCGGAGGCAGCTCTGTAGATATTTGGGGGATAAGTAGACAGAGTTAGAAGTGCAGAGATCTTGATGTAGGTGTATATCTGGGATATTAAAGAGAAGCAAGTCTGAAGGAGGTCTGGACTGAAGACACACGTGGCCTGAGGGCAGGAGGGGAACCAGGGAGAGTGGGTCCAGAAGTTAAGTGTAAAGCAGGTGTCAAGAAGGAGGGAGGGGGGCTTCCCTGGTGGCGCAGTGGTTAGGAATCCTCCTGCCAATGCAGGGGACACGGGTTTCAGCCCTGGTCTGGGAAGATCCCACATTCCACGGAGCAACGAAGCCCGTGCGCCACAACTACTGAGCCTGCGCTCTAGAGCCCGTGAGCCTCAACAAGAGAAGCCACCGAAGCGAGAAGCCCGAGTACCACAACGAAGGGTGGCCCCCGCTCACCGCAACTAGAGAAAGCCTGCGTGCAGCAACGAAGACCCGAAATAAATAACTTTTTTAAAAAAAGAAGGAGGGAGAGGGTCACCTGAGCCTAACGTTGTTGGGGTATTGCAGTGGAGCGGGAGGGGGAGGAGGAGGGGAGGGGAGGGGAGGGAAGGGGGAGGGGAGGGGGAGGGCTTCACATTGCCTACTGGAGAACTTTGGTGTTATAGAAATGCAGTAGTCATGGAAGGTGGGGATGATGGAAGTAGGGTCAGGAGAAAGGGAGGCAAGGAGGTGCAGAGTTAACACAGACTCTTTTGAGGCATTCTACTGTAAGGGGAGAAGAGAAGTAGGGTGATCACTGATAGGGGGTGTGGGAGCCAAGGATTTTATTTTATTTATTTTTTTTTGGCTGCGTTGGGTCTTTGTTGATGTGCGCAGGCTTTCTCTAGTTGTGGCGAGTGGGGGCTACTCGTCGTTGCGGAGCACAGGCTCTAGGCGCGCGGGCTTCAGCAGTTGTGGCTTGTGGGCTCTAGAGCGCAGGCTCAGTAGTTGTGGCGCATGGGCTTAGTTGCTTCGCGGCATATGGGATCTTCCCGGACCAGGGATCGAACCTGTGTCCCCTGCATTGGCAGGTGGATTCTTAACCACTGAGCCACCAGGGAAGCCTGGAGTTTATTATTTTTAAGCTAGGGACCATTTGACATATTTTTATGCTAATGGATGGAGTCAGCATTTGCTGAAGGCTCTTTCTTTCCAGGCCTGGTGCTATTTACCCCGTTCTTTTTTCTCATTTTCTTTCTAGAGTTTTGTCCGTCCCTTCAGCTTTAAGTGACGGCTTTCTATAGAGGAGAAGAGTGTCTGAGTGGATACCGAGGGCCAGAGATTGGGCCAGGGAGGAGGAGGAGATGGGCAGAGGGGAGAAATCCTAGCCTGACCGGATGGCGTTCCTCTCCTTCGCCTCAGAAGGGCCAGCTGGCACCGGGGAGAAGGCAGGCCCGAGGCTCCCCAGTTCCTGCCTGAACTGGGAAAAGCATCACCTCGGCCCTGCTGAGGGAGGCCTGGGGACAGGGAGTGGGCTGAGGTAGGAAGTGTGCCCCTAGGCAGTGACTCAGCCTGGCTCTGGGGATGAGGTGAGCCCAGCACCTGCTCTGAAGTCACCTCCCTGGCCTGCAGGCCCTGGGCCAGCCCCTCCTCATGTCCATTTCCGACAGCCTGCAGGCCTTGGGGACTGGGAGGGTCCAGACAAGCAGCCAGGAGGGGCTTCCCTGCTTTTGGACAGGATCCCACTTGGACACAGCTTCTTTCTTTCCTTTGGAGGCTGCTTGGGAGGGTGGGTGTGGAGTCTACAGACATGGGCGTGAATCTGGTTCCAGGATATTCCGAGGGAAGACCAAGGTGACCAACCTGTCCCGTTTAGCCAGGTCTTTCCCACATTTAGCATTGAGAGTGTCGCTCATTGTGAAACCCTTCAGTCCCAGGCAAACCACCCTAGAAATAAGCAGTGGATGTGGCTGCAACTCAAGGGCAAGAACGGACTCATCCAGCCCACGAGAGCCACTATGATAGAGTGGGTAAGAGCCCAGGCAGCAATCCTGGCTTCGCCACTTACTAGGTGTGAGACCTGGGTAAGTAGCTTAACTTCTCTGTACCTCGGTGTATCCATCTGTAGAATGGGGATAATCATAGCTCCTATCTTTTAGTGTTGTTGTGAAAATTATACATAAAACATTTAAAACTGCCTGGCTAATAATAAATACTCAATAGATGCTAGTGTTTAGGTATTATTTGTAACCTGAGTGTCCAAAGTAGGTACTCAGCAAATGTTTGTTTGTTGATTGGTCTACCTATCTATTGATCAATTGATCTACCTTCTATCTATTTACCGAATTTATGAATGAATGGGGTTACTTTGGTAAGAGTGTATACAAGGCGCTCGGGGTAGCCAGAGGAAAGGGAGACTGATTCTATTTAGCGGGAATCAGAGGCAGCTTCACAGAGAGGGTAGTACTCAGGCTGGGTGTTACAGGTTTGGGAGGAGTTTTCTAGTTAGACAAGGGTGAGGGAAAGGTACCTCAGCAGAGAAGCCTGTGCAAAGGCATAGAGGTGTAAGAGCAGAGGAGCAAGTTTCTTCACCCCAGGCGCTAGCTGGTTTTAGACGCAGCTCAGCAACTCTGTTGTCAAAGCAACCAAATCTTGCAGGGGTTGGTTTTCCTCAGAGATTTTCCTACACCCATGATCACAAATGCTCCTACCCCTGCCCAGTCTATGTTCATCAATCTGTACCCCATCATTCAGCTCAGCGCCTAGTACATAGTACGTGCTCAGTAAATATTTGTTGCTCATCGGTTGTGTACCTGCTGCTGTGTTAAGGGCCTTACGTGTATTCTTTTCATTTCATCTTTACTTTGCCTATCTCCCATTTTAAAGATGAGAAAATTGAGGTATGAAATAAACGCTTTACTTGAGCAAGGTCCAAGGGCTGGTAAGTGAAATGCTGGCATTCAAAAACCGAGGAATGTCTGCCTCCAGATTAAACTTTAACCACTCACTTACATATTTCTTTAGAAATGGCAAATGGTATCTCTGGCTACAGTTCTAAGAACAGGAGGAGGTTGGTTGAACTCTAGGATCTCTGCATTGACTCTGGTGGGGAGGTACCTCTGTTCAACTCAACTCAACTCAATAAACAAGCGTAGCTCCCTGCTATACAAGGGAGGGGCTTCAGACTGAGGAGATCAGGCAGGTGAACTGTATAGCCGGTTGCTTGGCTTCCCATCCTGGCTCCACGCCTCGTGGCAGTGTGATCCTGGGCACGTCACTGCTCCTCTGTGGCCTCAGTTTCCGCTCCTCTAAAATGGGGAATTGAATGAGTTAGCTCACATAAGGCACTTGGAGCAGCGCCGGGCACATGGCGAAAGCTGAATGTGTGCTAGCAACCTTTATCATTACAGAGTCCCAGGTCCTGTGTGGCCATCAGACAGTGGGGACACAGAATGGAGTAATGTGTGACCCTGCCCTGGAAGAGCTCGGGGGTCAGTGGGACAGGACAGCAGCCATAGCTCAGAGGAGTGGGCTGGGCAGCAGGCCCACCTTTAGGAGTCACTGGCAGGTGGATTTTATTTCATTTACAGGAGTGGGAGGCAACGTTCGGAGCAGGATGGCAGAGTGGGGAGAAAAGTTGTGAAGACTAAGCTTGGGGCGCTCAATACAGGCAGAGAAATCAGCACCCCCAACAGGATGACCAACCACCCCTTGGTCCCGGGCAAACTGAGACATCTGGTCACCCTAGCCTCAAGGGAGACCGAAGGAGCAGCCAGAGGTAGGAGAAAACCAGGACAGCGAGGAAGAGATGGGGAACCACCATTGCTGCCAGGAGGCCAAGACATGAAGCCCCTGGATTTGGTGACGCAGCCATCACTGGGGGACTGGACGAGAGCAGCCTCTGGGAATGTGGGGTTGAAGGTTTGATTGAAGTGGGTTGAGAGTGAAAGCGTGGTTGGGAGGTGAGAGTGTAGACAGCTCTTCTGAAAAATTTGGTTGAGAAAGGGAATGAAGTTCAGGGCATTTTCCTCCTTTTTGTCTTAAGATGGAAGAGATAGGAACATTTAAAAATGATGACAAAGGCGACCCAGCAGAGAAGGAGAAAATGGAGATTCAGGACGGAGTACATTGATGGGAGTCAGACCGACAGGGGAGGTGGGATGGGGCAGCCCAGCTGGGGGGCTGGCCTTGGGTGGCCATTTGGCCACCATCTCCATGGTGAGAGGAGAGAAGGAGTGCAGGGGACAGCAGGGATTTGGCTGGGGGAGACGCAGGGGTTCACATCTGAAGGCCTCCGTCTTCATTTTGAAGATCAAGACAGGCTCATCTCTTGAGGGAAAGAGGACGGAGCTTGGGCAAGGGTGAGGGTGAAGGAGGAACGGCAATCAGAGGGCTGAGGAGTGGGAAGGAGCTATGAAATAGCCATCCTGGAGGGAGGGAAGGCAAGCTGGCTGGAGCAGAGGGGTGAGCCTGCCGGCAGAGGGGTCACCCATTGCAGAGGAGGGACGGTGACTCCAGAGACCATCTGCCTGGCTGGGTGAGTTTCTTCAGCTGAGCTCAAGGCAGGAGCAGAGGAAGTGGGGTGGGGTGTGGCATCCCGGCTCTTGCTTCAGCCAGGTCAGGGTGACGGAGGCAGAGAGGGCTGGAAGGGGAGAGAATGTAGTGATGGCACTGACAGGCCATGGGATCTGGCTGGAGGAGAGGTACAGGAACTCAGGTAGGTGGGGAGTAGAGAGATGCTAGAATCAGTGGGTGCGTGTGAGGACTGTTCCGGGTGGTGGAGGCGGTGTGGGCTCTGGGGCAAGTGAACCACAAAGACAGAGAGTTGCAGTTGGAGGACGCCATGTTTGAATGCTTGCATTTCTGGTGATGACAATTTATGACAACTGATTTGGAGCGGAGGGGCACTGGTGATGAGGAAGCCAAGGTCGAGGAGGCCGAGGAGTTGGCTGGGACATCCAAGTGACCCAGGGCAGTGGCCAGAGGCAGGTTGAGAAGAGAGCCCTCTGTGAGGCTGGCAGGCGATAGTAATGGGGGTGAGATGCAGCCCGTCAGCCTGAACCCCAAAGAAGCAGTGTACTTTGAGAAGAGGGTGGAGAAGCCAAGGTCAGGAAGTAGCCATGGGGAGCAAGGTGGTGCCACCTCCACCTTCTTTGTCTGAGGTGTGACAGGAAACTCAACCTCCCCTTGGGAGGGCAGGGTGGGGGGGCACGTCCTCAAGGAAGGGCCAGCTCTGATGGAGCGAGGGAACAGAGGATCTGAGAAGAGGGGCAGGCTGTGTGTGTGTGTGACGGAGTGTGCTGTTTATGGAGCTGGAGTTCTGGAGTGCACCCTGAGAAGGTTCTGGAAGGAGGAGAGGTGGGAGTCTGGGCCAGGGGAGAGACTGCGCGGGGTGTATGGGGATGAGGATTTGAGGGGATGGGCCATCCTTCAGTCATGTGAGGCTTTGCCCTCAGTCCCTCAGGTGCCTTGGAGAAGGGTGGACACCTGGGCCCAGTGGGATTCAGCTGAGGCCAGGAGGTGTGACCAGAAACTTCAAGATGGTGGTGGTGGATGGTTAAGTGGTGCTCCAGGGGGGGTTGGATGGGCTGTTATGCCTCCTCCTGGAGAGCAGGCCTGAGTCCCAGGGCTGGGCCCCCTAGGGCTGGTCCCAGCTGGCTCTGTGAGGGTGCCCCCCCTCCTCATCTTATGACCCCTGGGTCAGGGGCCTGTCTCCTCGGGAGCTGGAAGTTTGGGGCCGGCCTGAGCCAGCTGCCTGGAGGGGAGGAGGCCCCTGCAATGACCGGCTCTTTTACACCCCAAGGAAAAACAAGGCCCATCTGCAAAAACCCGGAGGTGTGAGGTGAGGGCTTGGCAAACGGGGAGGCTGTGAGGGAGGAGCCTCCCGGTCAGTCTTCCCGCTGAGACGGTGTGGGAAGGCCAGCCAGCCTCCAGCCTGCGATCTGGCCCCCCTCCCTCCGTGGGGCCTCCCAGGGCCTCCAGAGAGCAGCGTGGAGCCGGGAAAGCCTCGGAAGCACCTGGAGGAGCAGGAAGCTCAGGGACGCGGTGTAGCTCCGAGGGCTGCCTGAGAATAAGCACCATACGGGGAGTCGGGAGACCACGGCCACGCACGCCCCCAGACTCCTGAGTCCCCTGGGGCAAGCAGTCCCCGCTGGAGGCCTCAGTTTCCCCGGCCATCCAGCTTCGGGTGTCCATGGCCTGGGGCACTCCCTCTGGCTGGTGAGGGTGTTTAGACCCTCCCAATACAGGGCGGAAGGGCCCAGGCAGAGGGCCTGAGTGCCTGCCCGCTCTGGGCACCAGGAGCGGCTCGAGTTCCATTCCTGAATATCAATGAGCAGGCCCAGGAATGTCTGCCACACAGCTGGCTGCTGAGGGCGGGCCGGGTGGGAAGGGAGGAAATGGCCCGCCCGGCCCTCCCAGACCCACCTGCCCCGGCAACGGCAGGCAGGGCAACCTGGGGCGGGACTGGAGCCTTTCGAGGCCCCAGTCACACCTTTAAGTCTCAAACAAATTCCAGAATCATGCTTTCCCACTCTGGGAAGAGGCAGAACTAAGATTCCACCCCGGGCCTCTTCAGCTCCAAACCCGTGATATTTGCACTCTGTTGCCGTAGGGGATGGGGAGCTGCAAATTTGGACAGCTCAGAGGCTGCTGAGCTGAGAGCTGCATTTGTTCATTTCTTCATTCTGCAAGGATGTACGTGCCAGGCTGGTGTTGAGTGCCGAGGAGACAGCTGTGAGCAGGCCTGGCAGGTTTTAGGGACCAGAGAGAAAAGAATAATCTGATGTGAAACAATGCCGCTTAAGCATCCCCGGCCCCTAGTGGATCATCTGAAAAAATCTGGTTAAGGCTGCATTTCTCTGCAGTTCAGAGGACTCCTCCAAATTAGCAAGAGCATTTGTAAATGAATCACATCTCAAGACTGAACCCCTGCAACTTCAGGAGAAATAAAGCCTTCGGAGAATCAGGACATCAGGGACCGGGCTCCCAAATGTGCCAGGTCCTGGGACTGGTGCAGGGAGGAGGGGTAGCAAGATTGTCGGACAAGGTTTCTGCAGCAGCGAGCTCACAGCCCCGGGGAAGCAACCCCACAGCCAGGCTGTCGTGGAGCAGAGAGCTGGGATAGAGAGATGGGAGGGGCCAGGTAGGAGAAAAGGCTCAGAGGTAGGGACACTGGAGCCCGGCATTGTAGGAGGAGCAAGAATTCCTCAAGGGATGAAAGGGAAGGGCATTTGGGGTGGAAGGGATGGCATTTCTGAAGGCCTTGCAGGGTGCTATAGCATTGCTGGAATGCCAGCAGGGTACCTGAGGCTGGAACATGGGCTTAAACTCAAAGACGAGGTGAGGGTGGGCAAACAAGGTGACACTCTGCTTGACTTGAGGAATATTCCAGCCTTGTCGCCTGCCTAGAAAACCATTCTAGATGTGCCCCCTCATGTTTGGTGAGCTGACTGGGGCTGCCCGTGAAAAAACACGGTGTCTTGAGGCTGACCGGCCTCCCCCTTCCATAGACACTAGGGCTGCGTCTAGGTCCCAAACACTGCCATTTGCAAAGAGGGAGCTGTAACAATCTACCTGTGGCAGGGGATTCGGGTAGCTGCTGGGTCCCACCAGCTTGGGCACAAAACAGCGTTTGAAGTCCTTCCTATCCAGACCGGCTTAGCCTTAAGACCCAAGACTGAGTGACCTTGACACGTGCCTTCCCCTCTCTGTGCCTCAGGTTCTCTGCAGACTCAGGGGTGCTCTTCAACATCGTCATTCCATGTCTCAAGGACAGGAGGAGTTGGGTGGCCACACAGAAGGTGGCTGGAGAACTAGATTTACTTAGCCATGGGTGTCATTTCTGATCTCTCGCCCCTCTGGAGGGGTGAGGAGGGGGAGACTGAGAGACTCTTGGGCTGGCTGCAATATGGTTTCACTGTGGGGTGAGCCCCCAGGGGACGCCACACAGCTTGAAGTGGGCATCTGGACATCCATGGGGTTTAGACCCTCTCTAGGCCTGGAGTGGGGAGTAGAGGCAGGATGGGGAGCTTGGCTCCTGTTATCCAGGGAGACCAAGATACATATCTTGCTCTGGGACCATCCATCCATCCATCCATCCATTTGATGACTGAGCACAGACCCATTTCTAGCTGTGTGATCAGCCATGGACATTGAAAGTACTTAGAAGGATCTCACTCTGGGAGTGGGGCCATTGCATTGAGTACCTGGGGAACTCCCTGCTTCCCGTGTGCACCCAGGGAAAAGCCATTTCATCCCCATGAGCCTGTTTCCTCCTCTACACGGTGGAGTCTCGTGATCACCACCTGCAGTGCTGTCGTGAGTTTCACAAGATGTTGGACGGAGAACACCTGGCGTGGCACAGGGGACTCTGTGTGGAGGCTGTCATCGATACTTATCGTGGCGTCATGCCTGAGCCTCCAGCTAACATGGTGGCAGGACCGGCCATGGTGGGTAGAAGAAAGGGGGCCGTGGGTTTAGGCCGAGCTGGCCACGTCCTAGCTGTGTGACAGCAGGTCAGCACCTCAGCTTCTCAGAAGCCTCATTTGTAAATCAGTGAGTATCATTCCTACCTTGCAGGGTTGGGAGGAAGAGGAAAGTGATATCAGGGGCAGTCTTGATGTGTTATGTCAGGGGCACATAATGAATGATAGCCTCCTTCTAATTGCCCCTCTCTGAGGGGCTGGGCTGGGGCCCTTATGACTCCTGACGGCTGTTGAAGAGAGAATCAGGAGGCATCTCCAGTGGGCCTGGGAGTCCCTGAATTCATCCACATGCCATTGGGAAATCCCTGTGTGACGTTCCCTGGACACAGTGATGGACGAAACAGACCCATCTCCTGCTCTCATGGAGCCCCTAAGCAGGGGGCGGGAGAGGGGCGAAGAATACCAAATACCAAATACTAAATACACAGAGCAGGTTGTGATAAGTGCTCTGAAGGAAAGCTCCAGGGAGATGTGATAGCAGCTCAAGCGGCTGCTTGAGGTGGAGAAGTCAGGGAAAGCCTCTCGGAGGAGGTGGCCTTTGAGTGGCGACTAGAAGGGCAAGAAGGAACCAGCTGTTTGGAAGTTGGGTGAAGAGGGTTCAGCAAGGGCAAAAGCTATAGGGTTGCAAAGACTCTGGAGGCTTAAGAAAGCAAAGGAGTTCACGCTTGCGGGGAGGGGTGGAGGGTTCATATATGATGGGAAGAGTGTAAGATACTCAGTTGAAAAGTCCGGTCCTGGCCAGATCAGACAGGCAGAATAATTTGTGGAGTTGGTGATGACTTATATTTCCCAACTGAGGAAACTGAGGGCTCAGAAAGGTTAACCCACCTGCCCAAAGTCAAGTGGGCAAGAGATGGAGCCCAGGTGGCTCTCCAGTGTCAAACTCTGTTGAGAGGCAAGGGGCAAAGCTCTCACCCGCTCTGAGGTCCCCCCGCCCTCTCGAGGGGTGAGGGCAGGAGGGGCCCAGCCTAGGAGAGAGAACATCGTGTCTGTGGGAGAGAGTCAGAAGAGGCAGCAGCCTAAACACACGACAGACCCCGGCCGGCCCCGGCTGCCAGCACAACTGCTTGTGTGCCGGCCAAGGAGCCAGATGCCGCTTCTGGAAAAAATATCTTCCTGGCTTGGCCTGCCATGCAAGGGGAGGAGGGGGCTGCTGAGTGTGGGCCGGGCGGCCGCTTAGCACCCCAGAACGGCACTGCTGTGCCTTTGAAGCCAGGGCAGGAACAGGGAAGGGAGGGGGCGGGGAGGATGCAAGCAAAATATTTTCGCTAAAAATATTCTGGTCCAGGAGAAGATCTTTTTTCTTTTTTTCCCCTACTCTTGCTGGAAAACCAAAGTCTTATTAAAACAACACCAGAATATTTCATGTTGATATCAATTAGGCGAAGGAGAAGGAATCTTGAATTTTCCTCCCTGCCAGTTTCACATAAAAGGAATATTCTCCCAGAGGCCAAATGATGAAGGTTTTCAGTTTTTTTCCTTTGCTGCAAAAAATTCCTGTAATGTGGATGGAAAGTTCCTCATGTCTGAGAGCTTCCTGAGAAGTTGGGGCTCTGGACCCCAAGGCCAAATTCTCCCCTTAAGTCAGGTGGGACAGGACAGGTGGCTGGCCCTTAAGAGAGCCCTCTGAACCTGTCAGGGAGGGATGCAGCCAGGCCTGCTCTGCACGGAGGCAGACCTGTGTACCCTACAAGGCCCCGGCCAGCTGGACCACAGAGCGAATGGAAATGGGAAGATACAGAGCACGTGGCCTCTGCCTCTGGCACCTCTCATCTAAGCTTCACAGGCAGCACCAAGCCAGGGAGCTCACTCTGAGGTGCCAGACCTGGCCTGGCCCCTCTCCTTGGTTTAGGCCTTTCATAACCATGATGGCAGCACCATTTCTACACACCCATTGGGTGCCAGGCACTTTAAAATACATATCGATATACTATCTCCTTTAGTCCTCACAGCGAACCCAAGAGAGCAGGGATTATATTATCCCCAATGTCCCTGAGAAAACTGAGGCTTGGTGTCACATAGCTATTAAGCTGCAGTGACAAAATTTGAACGCAGGTCCTTTTAACCCTAAAGTCTATGCTCTGTCCTCTGTCGCAACCTGTCTCTTGTGGATCCATTGGCTCCCATCCCATTGACATCCCAAAATTTGGTCTCCCATTGAGTGTTTGGTAAGTAAGTGAGGCTTTCCTGTGTTTGGTATTATCTCCGTCCTCCAACTCCAAATCAGAAGACCAGGAAGCAGCCCTTCCTTCAGCAATATTTTCTCCTATTCTCAGCTCTCTGAGTTGCCTTTATGCATTAATTAATTCATTAATTTATTCCTTTATTCAACCATCCATCTATCTATCTATCTATCTATTCATCCATCCACCTTCCATCTATCCATCCATCCATCCATCCATCCTTCTACCCACATATTCATCAACCCATCCATCCGGTGTTTGCTAAGTGCCCCGCACCAGAGATAGGAAATGATTAGAACAGAGCTCCTGCTCAAGTCCCATTCAAATTTATCAAATATTGGAGGTGGAATGTAGCTTTAGAAAGTATCTAATCCTATCTCCTCTGTATTTCAGGTGGGAGGGAGTATCTTTATTTTATAGATGAGGAAACTGCAGTCCAGGGAGAGCAATGAGACTTGCTAGGAAGTTGTGCTTTGCAGTAGAAGGATTGAGAGGCTTGAAGTCAAAACAGATCTGAGTTCTAGTCCTTGTTCTTTGACCTGCTAGTTGGCTGCTTTTGTGCAAGTCACTGAAACTCTGAGTGCAGGAGAGAGCAGTAAACAAAGTCAGGGAGGGCTCCAGGCCATGGAGGGCTTTGTAGGCCATTGTTAAGAACTCTGGCATCTACTCTGAGTAAGAGGGCATCATTGCAGCGTTTTGACCAGAGGGTCAAAACAACTGAGAGACACAATTGATTTCAGTTTTAAAAGGATCCTTGTGGCTCTTGTGTAGAGAACAGCCTGTCAAGATGTAAGTGTACGAGCAGGGTGATGATCAGCTAGGAAGCTATTGCAATAATCCAGGCAAGCAATGAGGGATGGCACTGTGGCTTTATGACTGAACAGCTGGAAGGATGGAGTTGCCATCACCTGAGAGGAGAAAGGCTGTGGGTGGAGCCTTTTGGGGGTGAAGATTAGGAGTTCAGGCTTGGACATGTTGAGTCTGAGATGTGCACTAGATATCTAAGTGGTGATGTTGACTAGGCAGTTAGGTATGCAGTCTGGGGTCAGGAGCAGGTCTGGGTGGAGGCATAGATCTGAGAATCACTGGTGTATGAATGGAGTTTAAAGCCTTGAGACTGGAAAGATCACAAAGTGAGTGAGTGTAGACAGAGAAGGGAAAAGGACCAAGGACTTAGCCTCGGGCCCTCCATTACTAAGAGATTTTATTAACATACAGTGAGCCTGCAGGGTACAGATGGGAAGAAAACGTGGTCATAGGCCTTACAGAGTGTGCATTCTGAAGAGGGCAACAGTCACAGAAGGAACCCGCAAGTACACTAGGCTTGGTTTAGGAGAGGGTCAGCCCAAGGGCTGTGGGAGCCTAGAGGTGGCACCTCATCCAGCCCAGGGGACACCCACAAACCTGGCCTGTTCCAGTTACACTCTGACCGGTGTTGCCTGTTCTGGGCCTGAGTGACTACTAGCATCCCCTGAACCTATTCTGTTCCACAGAAGGGGGAAAGAGGAGGTGTATGCGGCCTAAACCCAAAGTTTGGAAGCACATGTAATTCTTTCCAGAGCCCTAGCAGATAAGTACTAACATCCCCATTTTATTTTATTTTTAAATTGTTTTCTATTTTATTATTTATTAGTTTTATACACCCCTTCACAAATTTTGGATAGCGTTGTTCTCCATCTCTTTAAATGCTACCCTTTCCTATCATCCCTCATGTGTCAAGAAAACAGAACAAGAAAAGCAAACTTTTTTTTTTCTGTTTTTTTTTCTATTTTTTCCCCTCCCTCTCTCTCTCTTCTCTCT
>NC_041215.1:3047493-3067293 GCF_002837175.3 Physeter macrocephalus
TCCCCCCGCTCTCTCTCCATCCCCTCCTCTCCCTCCCTCCCTCCCCCTCTCTCCCTCCCTTCCTCTCTCCCTCCCCCTCTTTCTCTCCCTGCCTCCTCCTGCCTTTCACTCTCTTTCTCTCTCTCTCCCTCTCTCTCTTCCTTTCTTTCTCTCTCTCTCTCTCTCTCTCCGAAAAGCAAACTTTTGCATTCAGTTCAGTGACCATTTATGTAACTGATCTCATGTGCAAGGGGATGTGATAAATTAGAAGCCCTGGCTTTTATGCGAAAAAACAACTTTAGTTAATCCTGGCTAAGCTTAATATACAGGCAAAGTGCCAGTGTGTAAGTTTTGGGTCAGAATGTGACAAGAGCTAGATTGGTCTAACATCCCCATTTTAAAGATGAGAAAACTGAGGCTCAGAAAGGGGAAGCCATGGGCCCCAGGCCTGACTTTAAAGATCATGCACTTCACACAGAAAGAGAAATAAAGGGGTACACATGGATGCTGAGGAAGGGGGCTCAGAATCTCCACATTATGATCTGGGTCTCTCTCCTGAGAGGGTGCTCTCAGGCCTGCTAGAGTCAAATCTCAGGTGCTTTCAGGGGCCAGGCAGGGGACATCGATGAGGAATGTGGGCTGAGGTGGGAGTGTGGTGAACACAAGCCTGGGCTGAGGGGCAGCCACTCCTCAGCCCAGTTACTTGTGCTCCTGCGGAAAGGTGGGTCCAGGGTTGCCAGATCTGGTTTCTAACCAGAAGCCGGAAACCTGGACTTTTATGTGAAATTTCCCACTTTTTAAAGCAGGCTTGGGTCCAAGCAAAACATGTCTGAATGCTGAGTTGACCTCATGGGCCACCAGCTCCAAGCTTTGACCTTTTGGACCCATTGTTAAAAGAAGGGGTTTAGGACCACACAGACCTGGGTTCAAAGCTCCTAACCCTCCCTTATTGGCTGTGTGTGATCTTGGGCAAGTGAGTTTACCTCTCCGGGTCTCAGTTTCCTCATCTGTCAATCATCCCTGAGTCTCAGGGCTGCAGAGGATCATGGGAGACACTGTGTGCAGAGTGCCTAGCCCAATGGCGGCCCCTCACAGATGCTGCATAAATGGTGGTCTATGTGTGTGTGAAGGTGGTGTTGTGTGTGTTGTGTATGTGTGTGTGTTGGAGGTGGGGATGGGTGAGAGTTTTACTGCCTGTCCTGGCCTTACTCGGTAGCCCTGAGAGCTGGAGAGCCCGTGTGCCAGATCCTCTGCACACCTGCCCCTTGGTCTGCTCTTCCCTCCCTGACCCCTCTTTCAGGCACTCCCCATGGGCCACTTACAGCCCTCCCGGGCAGCAGTGGCCTCCAGCTCTGAGCCATCCTCACCAGCCCAGCTTCCCCCTCCCGCCACCTCTCCGCTGCACAGGAGAGCCGTGGGGACGTCTGGATTCCTGAGGGGATGTTTTCCACATTTCTGGAAACCCACTGCGGTTTGGTTTTCTGTGGTAAAGGCATTGGCAGGGGCTCAGCCCAGTGGAACGGCTGGTGGCTAGGAGGGGCCCGAATGGAGGAGACATTCATTGAGCGCCCACTGTGTACCAGGCCCCGGGGATTCACAGATGCTTAAAACAGTCCCTGCCCTCCAAGAACCTCATTATCTTGTTATGGATACAGACTCGAAACATGAGAAGTTAAAAACAAATCTTCAGGTCCTTGTCACTCAAGCCAGGAGCCTGCCGCCCCTGGCTCGCTCCTCCTTCTTGCCCCCTCTGCCTCCAGGTTCTGCCGATCCGCCCTCCTCAGTCTTCTGAATCTCTTGGACCTGCCCCCTTCTCTCCATCTCATTGCCAGTTTGGGTTGCCATCCTCCCTCCCCTGGATGATGGCAACCTCCTCCTCCCGGACTTCCTGCCTCCAGCCAACCCTCCTTCAGTTCTTCTGCACGGGGCCGGCTGAAAGGGCTTTCTAAAACACAAATCTGCTCCTGTAACTTCCCTACCGAAAGCCCTCGTGACCTCACGATAGAGTCCAAACTCTACGTTGGCTCATAGGCCTTTTGGGCTCTGCCCCTGCCGCCCTCAACAACTTCATCTCTTACTACGTTTGTCTCCACCTGTGTGTATCCTCCATGCCAGAAATCTTTAAGTTAACTGTACGCCTTCTGCCTTCTCTCAGCTTTGAGTCTTTGCACACGTGGTTCTCTCTTCCAAGAATACGTCTCCACCATTGCACTCACCAAGGGAACTCCTAGTCATTCTTCTGGGCTCAGCTTAAATGTCACTTCCTCCAGGAAGTCTTCCCCACCCACTCCCATCTCCAGGCTGATTAGGTGTATTCGTTCTGTATCTCCAGTGCTTAGTTTACGGTAATCTTAAAGTTAATCCTGATCTTAATACCAAAGCTAATACTAACACTAATACAGACTAATACTAATAGCAATCCCTTCTAAAGCCTTCATATGTGCCAGGCATTGTCCTAAGTGGTCTATACATCTTAGTTCATTTTAGCCTCTCAGATACCCTCTAAAGAGTGGGAAATGTTATTGTCCACTCTTTACAAATGAGACACTGAGGTATGGAGAAGTGAATTAACTTGGCCAAGGTCATGTGAGTAGTAAATGGTGAAGCTGGGATTTGTTATGGTTCACAAGTCAGCCTGTGTTGCAAAGACCTGTTTTCTGGCCTGTCTCCCTCAGCAGACTGTAAATTCCAGGACCAAGAGACCCACTGCTGTCTTGTCTATAGTTATGTCACCAGCATTGTGCCTGGCACACAGTAGGCACTCAATAAATTCCTGCTGATTGAAGGAAGGCATATTAGACCTGTTGGAGAACTCCAGACCTGCCTGAGGGTAGGAAGTTGGACCAAATGACCTGTTTTGGACTCCTGCTACCTGTGGTCTAGCATTCACTGTGTAGGCTGTTTCTTTAAAACCGAAAAAGAGGGGATCTACGTATAGCTGATTCACTTTGCTGTACAGTAGAAACTAATACAACATTGTAAAGCAACTATACTGAATAAAAAAAAAACAGAAAACAAAAACCAAACCAATTCACCAAGGGGAAGTAAAGTAGAATTCAGTAAAACCCATACACCTTTACATTCACTATCTTATTATTGATTAATTAAGATAAGGCAGGGCTTCCCTGGTGGTGCAGTGGTTGAGAATCCGCCTGCCAATTCAGGGGACACGGGTTCAATCCCTGGTTCGGGAAGATCCCACATGCCATGGAGCAACTAAGCATGTGTGCCACAACTACTGAGCCTGTGCTCCACAACTACTGAAGCTGTGCGCCTAGAGCCCATGCTCCACAACGAGAGAAGCCACCGCAGTGAGAAGCCCACGCACTGCAACGAAGAGTAGCCCCCGCTCGCTGCAACTAGAGAAAGCCCGCACACAGCAACGAAGACACAACACAGCCAAAAAAAAAAATAAATTAAAAACAAACAAACAAACATAAGGCAGGTGAAGCACCTTGCCCAGTGCTGGCAGAGAGGGAGTGCTTAATAGATAAGCAGTAATAAGCAGTGGCTCCTGGCAACAACCTGGGGAGGTAGCATGCTTTTCCCATTTTACAGATGTGGAGACTGAGCCTCCAGGAAGATATGAAGTGACTTGCAGAGGTACATCCAACCAGCAAGTGAGGGAATGGACATTCAAATTCCAAAAGTTGGTTCAATTTCCTCTGGAGACAGCTGGCTCTTATCACCAAATTCACAGAGAAACTGTATGTATCATGTTCACATTTCTTTTTTTTTTTTTTTTTTTTTTTGCGGTACGCGGGCCTCTCACTGTTGTGGCCTCTCCCGTTGCGGAGCACAGGCTCCGGATGCGCAGGCCCAGCGACCATGGCTCACGGGCCTAGCCGCTCCGCGGCATGTGGGATCCTCCCAGACCGGGGCACGAACCCGTGTCCCCTGCATCGGCAGGCGGACTCTCAACCACTGCGCCACCAGGGAGGCCCCACATTTCTTTTGAGGTAAGAATATTTCAACCTCCTTTGAGATTTTAAAAAATATCTGCTTTTAAGGTGTCCTTTTCTAGCTTGCCCACTTTTCAACATTTCTAGATTTTATTTCTTTTAAGGCCAGGCCAAGAAAGTATGCTTCTATCTTTTTGTTTTTTGCATTTTTTTTAATTAAAAAAATTTGGGGGGATTTTTGGCCGCACTGTGCGGCTTGTATGATCTTAGCTCCCTGACCAGGGATTGAACACATACCCCCTGCAGTGGAAGCGTGGAGTCCTAACCACTGGACTGCCAGGGAATTCCCGAGATACTTCTATCTTACTGTTGTATTTCTATAAATATCAAGTTGATGGTGCTTTATATATGTTTCACTAGAAACATATTGATCTTCTTAGTGTATTCTTGCCTTCTTTTTCTTCTGTTTGGGTTTGTTGACATTTGTGCACTACAGGAGTTTGTTAAGCATATTGGCTGAAACCCCACTTCCATCCTAATGAAGTGCGGTGGCAAGACTACTTTCTGGGGAAGAAAGACAAAGTGCATTAGGTGTGTCAGGAGTGTGCTGGGCATCATTGCACTTTATTATTTATGGTATAGAAATTGCAGAGTATTTGACACGCACCTTTTTTATTTTTTGCCTGTCAAAAAATATAGCTTACTTTGTTTTTCATCATTAAGTATTAAAGAAATCTTGAATGATGAGAATGAAGAAAACTTATAATTCGCTGGTGGTTCCAATCACCTCCAACCAATTTTCACATGTTGTGTTATTTCTTTGTTGTCTTTTTTACTCTGTTTAATTTTTATTTTACAAAGCTTGGATTCTAAATATACATGCAGTTTCATTCCTGATTTTTCTTCACTTGATATTATGTGATAAACATTTATGTGCTTTTGATAGTCTTTATTAATAAGGTCTTTATAAATATCATTGTAAATATTTGTAATACTATTTTAAGTGATGTCATCTACTTAATCATCCCAATAGTATTGAAGGTTTAAGTTGTTTCAAAAAAAATTTTTTTAAGGATTGTTTTTCTAAGATAGAGGCTCAGAAATAGAATTACTGGGTCAAAGGTCTTGAATACTCAAAAATTTCTGCTATATATTGTTAATTTCATATATATGTGTATGTGTATATATAAATTCACATTTCCACATCTATGTATTGAGGATGCCCATATCACCCACCCTCATCAGCATGGGATCTTACATACTTTTAACCTTTAAAACTGTTGTTAATTTGACAACAGAGAATTGACATCTTCTTGTTTTAATTTGCCTTTGTCTGATTTCCACTGAAGTGGAATTCCCACTCTTCTTTTTTTTTTTTTTAAATAAATTAAATACAAATTTTTTAGCTATTTGTCATTTTTGGTTGAATTTTTTTCTAAATTCTGGGACTTGCCATTTTCCTTTCTTTTCTATCCTTTTACTTTTTTGCGTGTAGGTATATTACATTTGCCTTTTCTGCTGTTATTTCCTCGAATGCATTTAAGCACACACTGCCCTTGCCTTCCAGAGGCTGGGTAAAGCTCCCTCCCTCCCCTAGGGTGAATGTCTACACTAATCATTCAAAGTGTATTGGTTTGTGGTTTGAGCGCAGTGACCAAGGCTGGTTATGACCCTTCCCAGAAGCTTCCACAGCTCTCGCCATCTCCCTTACCCTTGACTTCCCATTTCTGAGCTAGGTGTTTATCTGTGACAAAACCTTCTGACAAATGCCACAGCCCATCAGAGTCATTACTTCACAAAAGGTTCTTTTGAACCTCTAAATTAGGGATTTTCCTTCAATGTTGACCTTTCCGTTTTTCCAAATGATTGTCATAGATATGGGCGTCACTTCCCCTTTCAGAAACCATGCTTAGCACATCAGGGAACGCTCCTGCCATTGACCCCTGTACTTGGAAAATATAAGTATCATCTCTTCCTTCCTTTTTTCCTTTCCTCCCTCCTCCTCTCCTTCCTGTGGTGAATCTTTACATCCTCCCTGGGCACAGAGCTGACTTCTGCTCAAGTGATAACTGGGCACCACCCTTCCCAAATCAGGCACTCTATGTACCGGAGCCCAGGCAAGGGAGCCTGAAATCCACAAATACAACAGAAATCACCTCCCAGTTCTTATCTAATCTATACTCTCAGGTGTCACCTGTTGATCAGCAGTGACCAGGGACTTTAGTGTCCTAATATGGGACACAGGTGGCTCACAGTCTTTGGGCTTTAAAACACCTGCCCCATTTCTCTTTCCTTTAACCTGGTCCCACTGGTGGGATTGTTCCCTACATGGCAGTTCCACCCAGCATGCAATATTGGGACTCTAAGTCTTTTTTTAAAAAAATTGAAGTACAGTTGACTTATAATATATCAGTTTCAGATGTACAGCATAGTGATTCAGTATTTTTACAGATTATACTCCATTAGAAGTTATTACAAGATAAAGGCTGTAATTCCCCATGCTATACAATATATCCTTATTGCTTATCTATTTTGTCCATAGTAGTTTGTATCTCTTAATCCCATTGGGACCTCTTAGTCTTTACATCCTCTCCAGTGCCTTCTAAACTTCAACTCTGCCTAAATGCTAGGTGATCTTATAGTTTATTTATTTCATCCAATCATATGAAATGCAAGATAATTGACTGTTTTGCATGTATCAAAATAGCAATTTCATATGGTTCATTTTAATATTTTCAGAAATTATACAAGGGGTATAGAAGCATCATTAGAAAATTAGAAAATAGGGGAAAACATAAAGAAAGGAAATATACAAATATTATCACTGGTAATATTTTGCTGTATAATCTTCCAATTTTTCCTTGTGGTACATGCCCATATAGATATACATACACACAGAGAGTTTGTAGAAATGGAATCTAACTACCTACACAAAATGTTGTGATCTAATTAGCGATATATTGTGAGCAATTTCTCATGCCAATACATGCACTTCTTTACCATTATTTTTAGTGGCTGCATCATTTTCCATTGTGTGGTTGTACCACAATTCAACATAACCAATAATCCTAAGGATGAAGGGCAGGGCTCTGGAAATAGGAGAAGGATGGGAAGCTTGGTCAGAGGAGCAGGGGACCAAGGTGGTGTGAAGTTACTGACACAATGGCTGGAAAGACTTTTGAGATGCTTTACACTGCGAGAGGCCCTGGAGGGGTTTGGATGGATGAGAAAGAGCCTCTGGCTCTGGAGAGGGGACCATTGGAAGCCTTATAAGAGGCTGGAAGTCATAGTCATTTGTTCATTCACTCGATAAATATTTATTGAACTTCTACATTGTGCCAGATGTTCTCATGGGGATACCACAGTGAACAAGATAGACACAGCTCTGCTTTCAAGGAGTTTGTATTGTAGGCTGGGGGAGGGGTGGAGATCATAAATAAATAAAATAACTGCACCTTGAGAAAAGTGCTAGGAAGGAAAATGAGCAAGGGCATGTGATGAAACATACAGAGGTGCTGGAAGTGGGGTTATAATCTCAGATAGGTTGATCAGGTATGACACCCCTGAGAAGGGGATATTTGAGCTGCAGATCAGAATGAGTCAGGGGAAGAAAGTTCTAGGCAGAAGAACCAGCAAGTGCAAAGGCCAAGGGGAGTCACTAAACACAACCCACGGTTTGAAACACTTTATTCATTCATGTGTTCATCCAACCTGGGTTGTATTCCTCCTCTGTTATAGATAAGAATGGGGAATTCAGATACTATTCCTCCCTCAAGGGAGAGAGCCATCCATTCACTTCATTTATTTACTCATTCATTCATTGATTCAAACACTTTCTGAGTACTTGTTATGGGCCAGATCTTATTCAGTAAAAAAGGAAACAAAGATGAGTAAGAATTAGTTCTTTTTCTCCAGGTCTTTCTGGGCAAGAGCAAGGAGGGGGAGAGGGGGCAGTCAGAGAGAAGAGGTGGCCAGTTCAGGGTTCCACAGCTGGCAAGCATCAGAGATGGGCCTAGAAAGATGTGTTCTGATTCCTAACCAGAGTTTTGTCTGCCATGGTTTCCTGTGACCCCTACCTTTCTATATCAGTCCTTTGTCTATTCGAAGTTTATGCATACAACTTGCCCAAATCCATACCTGGAAAAAGCATTAAACATTTATATCATTGCAGGCCCTAAGATTAAGTCTATAAATGGTTCTGTTTACAGTCCTCTCATGTTCACTGGATGTCATAAAAGTGGCTCAGCACAAACAGGGAGCCATCGCCTTTAACAGCTGGGTATTCATTACTACACTTGCCAGCAGAGCTGTGTCTGGGTACCCCCCAAATATCAGATTGGAAGTCCTTGTTGGGTTGGTTGCAAGTGTGATGGGGCCAGGTGGTCAGTGAGTATGGGGTCCCGTCCACACTTGGGGTGACCAGGGAGAGCCAGCAGGAAATGCAATTGGCCAATGGAAGATTCAGAAATGTGAATAAAAAGAACTTCAGGACATATATCCTCACACGTTATCACTTGACTATGGAAAGACCCTTGATCTGGAATACCTTGACCTGAATTTGAATCCTACTTCTGCCTCTTGTAGCCTGGGTGACCTTGGGCATTTCACTTAACCTCTTGGAGTCTCTGTTTCATCGTCGTAGAATAGGCATGTGGCAAACACTGCTAGTAGCCCACTGAATAGCTACTACCCCCATCTGCCTTGCTATCAGAGCCCTGGGGTTCATCCACGTGGCAGTGTGCTTACTATGGGGATACATCACATTTAGTCTAAGCTAGTGATTGGTTGAGGAGCTGGCATGTGACCAAGTTCTGACCAATAGGAAGTCTGGTTGAAGGTTTATGCAAAACATTTTCCTTTCTTTTCTTTCTTGCCTTGAGTTCCTTTGTGCAAAGAAAGATGTACTAATGGTAGCTGAAGCAATCATCTTACAGCCATGAGATGATGAGCCTATAAATAAAAGCCCATGCACTGGGGACAAACAGGGGGAGGACAGAAAGCTCCTGATGATAATAACACTTAACTGTTGCATTTGGTACGCCTCTTTACAGAAGGTAATGAAGTCATTTTTAGTCTTTGGGTGCTCTGTGACTCACACCTGAAGCATCCCTAAGGTAAGAGATAATGACAGCTATTTTCTAGAGCTCCTGGAGGAATTAAATGATATATTGTATGTACTGTTTTTGGCATATTGTCGTCACTCTCTTCCCAGATCCTCTCTCTATATAGTGTGATCTCTTATTCAAGCCTTGAGAAAGCCACCTTGGAAGAGAGTGACATGTTGGTAGTGGCATTTGCAAGATAGTTGATGGCATCTTGAAATACTCAGAGAGCAATAATATAGTAAAATACAATTCAGAATAATTGTCAGCGTGTGCCACCATTAGACCTGTCAGAACCCACCTCTTTGATGGAACATTTATCAAACAGATATGTAACGCAGAGGGAGTCTTTTAATAGAGATTTTCACAAGTGTGTTGTCATCATTCATTCTAATATCCAGTGTATCCAAGGGAGCTAAGTCAGTAAATACGATTTCACCCACCTTGGTTCAGGACTGGCCATGTGGAAGAATTCTGGCCAATTAGATGGGAGAGAAATCTGCTGTAAGCTCTGCAGAAGAGTTTCCTCTCTTCTAAGAGAAAGCCACAGAAAGTGAGGGTCTCCCACTTTTCTCTGATGCTGTGGTATCTGGTTGAGACATTTGGAATCACTGTGGCCCTGTTATTACCCTGCTGAGGATAAAACCAACACGGAGACGCAGAGGATGACCGGAAGGAGTCCACTCTTTGACGGCAACACTGAGTTGCTAAGCTAGCCAGTCCTGGAAACTGCCCTGCACCTGGACTTTCATGAGCTAAACATGAGCTAAATATTTACTTATGGTTTATGAGTTGAGGTTTTGGGGTTTTGTTGCTGAAAGCATCCTGCCTGATACTCTGCGTTTACTTAAGAAATTTCGGTTTATGCAAAGAAAACCCAGATGTACACCCAAATTTATGGAGCCAAGCTCTTGCAGGAAGTGAGGTGGGGCTTTGGGTGAGGAAGGTCGTGCTACACTGATGGTTATGGATTGGCCAAGAGGCACCTCTTCGCCCCTGCTGGCAAGAGAGTTAGTTCAGCTCTGTTGAAGCCGCAAATTGGTAAAGGAATCGAGGTATTAGTCAGGGTTCTCCAGCAAAACAGGAGAGAGAGAGAGAGAGAGATTTATTTTAAGGAACTGGCTCACACAACTGTAGGGTTGGCAAGTCCAAAATCTGCAGAGTGGGCTGGCAAACTGCAGACCAAGGGAAAAGCTGACATTATAGTTCAAATCCAAAGGCCATCAGTTAGGCTTAAGTCCCAGAAGACAGCCAGTGTTGCAGTTCAAATATGAAGGCCATTTGCTGCAGAATTCCCTCTTGCTCAGGGGAAGTCAGTCTTTTTGTTCTATTTAGGTCTTCAACTGATTGGATGAGGCCCACCCACACTGTGGAGGTCAGTTTGCTTTGCTGAGAGTTTACTGACTTAAAATGTTAACCTCATTCAAAAACATCCTTGTAGGTACATCCAGAATAATGTTTGACCACATATCTAGGCACTGTGACCAAGCCAAGCTGACACGTAAAATTAACCATCACATCTCCTATAATAACAATAGTGAACTTGACAGGCACTCAGCAGACAGATGCTCAAAGATGCGCTTGGTTAAGGCTGGGTAGCTCTCCCCTGGCCAACAGTCCATAACAGGTGCCCCACCTGCAGTCCCTCCCTGCTCCTAGCATTGTGCCCCCGTTTAAAACTTTCAGTGCCTTCCATTCCATCTACAAACAGAATGGAGAGCAGGCCTCTGAACCTGAAATTTGTGGCCCTCTGTGAATAAGGATCAGTGTGTCCTCCTGTTTCTTTCCACATGCAGGTCTCACTGCTCTTTTCCCCAAACGCCTCCTCATCTTCCTCCCTCATTCTGTCACCTTTGTTTGTATTGTCTCCTTCATCAGCAGCAGTGGATCTCATTGCTGCTTACACATCGAATTCCCAGGGACTATAAAAAATACAGATGCCTCGATCCCACCCCGGTCAATTGAATCATACTGTCTGGGAGTGAGGCGTGGAGTCTGTATTTTAAAAGTGCCCTGGGGTAACCCCAAGGAACTCTGCTCTGTATTGTCTTCTTCCCTTCCTGGGGAAATATTATCATTCTGAATGGACCCTTCACCAGCCCCTCCTCCAGGCTGTCTTCCCTGGCCAGCCCCCTCAAAGCCATCTCTAAGCCCCATGGCTCCCTGAACTGCCCTTAGAGCCCTCAGTTCACTCTACATTGTATTGGGCTCTCCTGAGTCTTGTACCCCTAGAGGCCATAAGTCCCTAGGAGGGCAGGGTCCACCTCGGATTCTCCTGTGGGACCTACTGCGTACCATACTTTGTCATACTCTGTGCCACTGTGCACTCTGCTCCCTCTCCTGGGGTGTCTACTCCCCTCCTGTCCACCTGATGAACTCCTCTTCAACCTTCAAAGCCTTGCTCAGACATCATCTCCCTGAGGACGCCTTTCCTGACCCTGCCGGCAGAGCAAAGCACAGCCTCCTCTGTCCTCACTTGCTTCTGTGCCTCTCCTCCCCTCTCCCATGGTGAGTGCACCTAGAATAGTCCTTAGGATACACTACAGGTGCTCAGTGAATCCACTGACGTTGGTTAAATGGATTTGCATTTGCAGTGAGCGCCCACCGAGACCACTCCACCTGCATCTAACTACTCCTCTCTATCTCCACCCACAGTTAACAGCAAACCAGGTCTGCTGGATTCAACTTGAAGAAACATTTAAGGAAGGAAGGAAGGCAGGAAAGGGAAGGGAAGAAAGGGGAAAGAAGGAAGAAAATTATAAAAACAAAAATCTCTATTTAGAGACGGTTTTGGGGTAAGCTGTTGTGAAAAGAGTGGCAAAGAGAGAGAGGTTCAGCCTATATGTCCCTTTTCCCACTAAGTACCCAACCCAAATCCCCCAAAGAAAATAAGTGCTCAGAGATAAACACATCTCCAAGGGAAGTTTCTTTTCCCCTCCCCAGGAACATTGTGGGAAGGATTCTAGAGAAGGGAAAATGGGTCCCAAATGGCTGAGTCATTTGACGTACAACAAGCAAATGGTCAGGGCTCGCTGGGGAAGGAGCTCACATCGCGCCAGCTCATCTCTGCGAGGACCAGGGTCACCGCTGAGATCCTTGCACACTTCCCCCGCCTCAGCACTGCTCAGTTTGCAGGGCTGCCTTGGATGCTCCATGGATCTTCGCTCCAAAGCCACAGAGCCAGGCTACAGATGAACCGGATCCTGAGCTGGGCCAGGGCCACGCCCCAGACTGGGAACTGAGCTGTGTTCCAGCCTCTGTCCTGCTTGGCTGACGTGATTCCGCCTTCGCCCCCAAGTCTAGCCAGGCCCCGGGTGGAGCTGGAGCTGGGCAAGTCCTGAGGAGAGAGTCACCGGTGCAAGCCACTCTGAAAAGTCGGGATTGCCATCCCCATTTCATAGATAAGGAAACCGAGGTTTATGGGGCACAAGAGACTCAACAAAGATCACACAGGCAGGAAGAGACGGGGCTGAATGGGAGCCCCGGGCTGTTGGCTTCTAAAGCCTGCCTTTTCCCTCTCTGCCACTGTAATATCTATGGTGGTGGCAGGTCATACTCTTCTTTTGTTCCTGAGTGACACTGCTGAATTATTTTTAAGAAAAAAAGCAAAAAACCAAACTCTGCTCTACTCAAACTGGGCTCAAATGCAGCCACCACAAGGGCAGAAGTCTTCCCTTTAAGAGTTGTTGGGTATTGACTGAGCCTAGATCCCCACCAGGCCCTGTGCAGGGCACTTGGGAGAGTGCAGAGCATAAGACAGACATGAAACCTGTCTTCATCCATCCCACGGTCTAGGTCTGGCTTCCATCTGACCCCAGTCAAGCTGACACTTGGCTCTGGTAGCGTGACATCCACGGCTCTCGAGTCCCATGCACTTGACCTAATGTCTTGAGTTGTTGGTCCTAAGCAGGGCCACACCAGGAAGGGCAATGCAGAAAAAAAGGAAGAACAGATAGTTAACCAACCAGAACATGCAGGGACGTGGTGACAAGGAGCTTTCATAAAAGAAGGGGGCTTAGGGGAGGAGGGAATGTATATTTAGAAACAAAGAGTCTGACCAACTTAGTGGATTGAAAGGAGAAAAAACACCCAAATCCCTGCAGTAACCTGTTTGCAGGAGCTGCCTAATTTAGCAGAAAATCACACACACTGGTGCTGGCACAGGCTGAAGGAAGGTATTTCCTCCCCAGCTTGGGTCAAATTTCATTCATAGGTACTGTCTAAAATTAGACCCTCTGCTTTCATTCTGGTCCAAACTCCCTGCTTAGTGTAATATTTGGGAGAAACAGGCACTCCATTAAAAGTGTGCCTTCCTCCCAGTGGCCCCTGGCCTGGGAAGGGCTAGGCCCTGTCCTCAGCTGGCGGCCGCTGCGGCTCATAAACCCGGGTCTAAATTCAAAGTATCCGCTCTGACTGGTGACCTCTGGTTTCCAGGCAAACCCATGCCTCCTCCTCCAGCTCACACCCAAGACCTGGTCAGGTCACTGGGAGGGACCCATTTTAGGCCTGAGACCTTCTGTCTGAGGGTGACTCCCCAGAGAGGGAAGATGGCCTGGGAAGAGGTGCTTGTCACCCCTGGCCGTGTGTTGGGGCTTCTTGCTGGGGCACGTCCTTCTGTTCCCCTCTTTTCTGGACTCAAGGAACCTGCCATCCAGGCCTTTCAGTCTTGGACAAAAATAGTTTTATTGTTATTGTTATTCTCCACATTGATATAACATCGAGGAAGGACTTGGTGGAATCAGCACCATGTTTGGACCAATTCATTCATTCAGTGAATGTTTACTGAGCACTTTGTGTTTGGAGTCTTTTGGTTGTGAGTAACAGAAAAGAGCCTCCAAGAGCTGGACATGTGCCAGGGATGGGCTGGACTCACAGCCTGGGCCTGGTGGTGGGGAAACCCAGCACCTCTACTTCTCTTCCAGCAACAGTGTCAACTCTTCTCTCACTGCCTGCTGACCTTTCTGCTGCTCAGACCATGTGGCAGAACGTGGCTCCTGTTGCCTATGGTCTCAGTTCCAGCCATCTGCACAG
The DNA here is from genome assembly GCF_002837175.3 of Physeter macrocephalus. Lineage (NCBI taxonomy): Eukaryota > Metazoa > Chordata > Mammalia > Artiodactyla > Physeteridae > Physeter > Physeter macrocephalus. The sequence goes on from NC_041215.1 coordinate 3,061,508, forward strand.
AGACTCCTCTTTCTGGGTTTCAATTCCAAAGTCCCAGGGAAGGTTTCTGATTGGCTTAGCTTGTACCAGGTACCCACCCCTCAACCAATCAACAGCAGCCAGGGAAGGGCCATTTACTAGCATGGTGGATTCTGCTGCAACCATGTGAATGGCATGAGGAAGAGACATTCCCGGAAATAAAGAGACAGTTTTAACCCTTTGCAGTTGCTGCTCTGCAAGTGGCCTGTGGAAACACAGAAAAGGACCTTGACCCAGGCACAGCAAGTTAAGGAAGGCTTTCTGGAAGCCTCTATGCTGGGTGAGTGAGATTTAGGCAGGATGTGAGAAGGAAGAGTGGAGAAGGTTGTTCAGAGAATGGCCCAGGCAAAGACCTCAAGGCAAAACCCAGGTCTCCCAGGGTAGGAGTCCTGGCACCACCAGTCTCCAGCTGTGCTGAACTCAGTCAAGTCATGTTGCTTTCTGAGCCTGTTTCCTCATCTGTAAATGGGAATCCTAGCACCTTCCTCCAGGAGTTATGAGGATTGAATGAGACTATGTCCACAGTAGCACCTGGCATGTGGGTAGCTCAGTGTGTGTCAGTTGACTCTGTTCACCCTGGGTGCAGGGGTCCCTTCTGGGTGGGTGATATCCCACAGCTGGTCCCTTCTCACCTTCAGTCTCAGCTCAGCCATCACAGGGCTTCATCACAGAAGCCCTCCCTGACCAGCCTTCAAAGTGGGCTTGCCTTTAACTCCTAATATATCATCTTATTTCCCTCCTAGAACTTTTCTCAATTTGCAGTTATTTGGCTTGTCTTTTTTTAAAAATTGAACTATATTTGACATATAACATTGTGTAAATTTAAGGTGTAAAATACGTTGATTTGATACATTTCTTTTTTGCAATATGATCACCACCGTAGCGTTAGTTAAGACCTCAACCACACTGCATAATCATCATTTCCTTTTAGTGGTTGGAATAATTAAGATGTAGTCTCTTAGCAAGTTTGATGTTTCCAACACAATAGTGTTGTCTATATTCACTCTACTGTGCATGAGATCTCTAGAACTTATTTACTACTCGTCGCAAGTTTGTGAGCGACATCTTTCCTATTGTCTTCTCATTTATAACCTGGTTTTGCTTGAGGCTGAAAGGGCCATGAAGGCAAGGACGGTGCCTGTTTTGTTCTCTGATGTACCCTCATGATATGCAGGGTGCCTGGCACCCAGTAGGTGCTCCATCAGTGTCTGCTGTATCAATGAATGAGAGGATGCAGACATGTAGAAAAGAAATCTTGTCGGTCTCACAGGGCAGGGTTGGATTTCTCAGACAATCTCTGCCTGAGGGCTCCCTCAACAAAGTCACTTGACAGCTACATGAGTCCTGAGCCCCCTGATGAGAACCCCTCCCACACCCTAGTTCAAAGGCTTTGGTACTCCGGGCCATCACCCAGACCTACAGTACCTGGAAAACTCAGGTGGACTCCCAACCATCCTATTCTCTGAGACTCCTCCACCCAGGCCTTTTAAGTTGGGAGGTGGAATGGACTTGGGCCTGGGGCTCTAGCTCTGGCCCCGGACTCCCTGGGACTTGCCCTGGGAGAGATTTCTCCTCGGGGCCTGAGCAGAGGCTTCTCACCCTCCCCATCTTACTCGTTCTAGGGGTGATGAGCTCTATCCGACAGAGGAGCTGAGAAGGATAAGAGCCGGGCCTGGTCCAGGTGGCCCCCCAGCAGCAGCACTGGGACGTGTCTTGGTATCAGCCCCTGCACAAAGGCTGACCCCACTTGCCATCATTTTCTCCCCCATCCTTGGCCATTCTCCTCCCTCACTGACTTCCTGCAACTTCTTAGAAACTCTCCCCTGTCTCCCTTCTTGTCTTAGCTTGGCTTCCCCCACTACAAACCTTGAAATGAGGCTGTGAGTCCAAGTCGTCATTTGGAAAGTGATGCCCAAAAGTGCTGACAAGGGGAACGGGGCCATGAGACAGGCAGGGGTAGGGGCCCCATACTGGGTGCATTGACAGTGAGGGTTCTATCCTGCTCCTGCCTGCAAGATGGTGTCGAACACTTGCCCAGCCCACCAGAGGGGCGGGAGCCATTTGTTGAGGGGTCCTGTGATGAGTGTTAACTCCCCAGCCCTGTGGCCTGGGCTGTCTGTAGGGAGCCTCAGTCGACTTGTAGGAACTTCTGGTCCATCCTCTTTGGGTCAACGTGCAGGGGAACGGTGAGTGCTGAGGGCTTATGGGCAGGGGCATCTGCTACCCCACCCATCACCCCAGCCCTCTGAGTGGCCTCTCCCGCCACCCCCAGGGTTCCCGCTGATTGTGCACTGCCCCCTCACCCCAAGGACCTCTCATGCATCCCTGATGGTTGACTCTGCACTGGTCCATCAACCCCGGAAGAATTGCCCACCCTACCCCCACCCCAACCAGGACCCTTTCTTTACGTCCCCATTTAACTTCCCAATGACCCCTGTTCCCTTTGCTCAACGCTTTCCCTTGCCTCCTGTCCAGGAACTTGGAGATGTGAGCAGGACTGGGCGAGATGTTACCTCCCTGAAGCGGCAGGAGGGTGGGGGAGGGTGGGTCCGCTTCCTGAACGTCTCCTCCTGGGATCTTCTGTGTCCGATGGAGTGAGTCACGTCCTCCGCCTCTCCCCAACCTGGCCCCTCTCCTCGTCTCTCAGAGAGGGGCTGGCCCTGCCTTCTTCCTCCTGTTTCCCCATTGAGAGAAAAGGATCTGCTGAGACTCTGGGCGGCCCAGGGTACAATGAGGTTCAGCCTGGATGATCCAATCGGCCCTATGGCTGGGCTCAACGGTCTAGCCCCTCCTTAGGCAGGAACACAGTCTCTGGTTTTCTAGGGGGCTCGCCAAGGCCTTGAAGCATCAGGTGGGGCCCTGGACAAGGGAGGAGAACATGTAGCTACAGCCCTGCTCTGAGGAAAACGTCTATTTTACAGGTGAGAAAACGGAGGCTCAGAGAAGGTAAATTACTCACCCAAGACCCCAGAGCTGGCCAGTGTCTGATGCCAAAGCCCAGTGCTCCAATTTGCAGAATCACTCTGTGTCCAGGCCTGTGCCATTCCTTACGAGAGGTGCACGGAGGGGTACCCCATGGGCACCCCAGGGAGCCCGGGGCAGAGCTGGGAAATGAGGCTGGCCTCTGTCCACCATCTTCGCTGCCTGACCCTCTGCTCTCCACTCCTGCCCTCCGTGATCCACTTGCCACAGAGCAGCCAGGGGGAGCTTTAAAAAAAGTTCTGATCATGTCACCCCCGTTTACAACCTTCCAATGGCTTGCCACAGCCCTGAGAACGAAATTGGAACTTTCCCCAAGGGCCCATGCGGCCTCCTTCTCCAATCTCACCTGGACCCTCCACCTTACTCACCGCTCCCCGACTCGAGTCCCCTGGCTGTCCCCAGATACCCCAAGTTCCTCTGCGGTAGTAGGCATCTCTGCTGAAAGCTCATCACCCCTGTATTCCGGAACAGCCTGTCCTGACCCTGCAGTCGGAAATATCTTCTAGTCTTACTGCTAGGTCACCTGATTGTATTTTCTCACCACCTGATGTATTTCCTCATTTACTCGATGATTTACTTGTATATTGTCTCTCTCCTGCAAGAACATGGGCTCCGTTAGGGCAGGTACTTGTCTGACCGCCTCACTGCTTTATTCCTAGTGTCCCAAGGGTGTTTGGCACATAAGTGGGGCCTCTAGTCAACAGGCATTTGTTGAATGACAGACACTTCATTTCCAGAGCTTGAGCACAACACTTGGAATTTGGTCTGCTCTACTGGGCAGCACTGAACGCGGGTACACACACAGGGAGACACACACACGCACGCACACGCGCGGCTCCAGGCGTGCACGCAGACCCTGGCCGTGGCTCCGGCTTCCCCTACTTTCAGATCCAGGGACGACTTGGAATTCGGGATGTGTCATCAGCGTTGTTAACACGCCATGTCTGGCGTCTCAGGACCACTCACGTAGCATCCTGCCAGCCGGCCTTCTGGGAACAAGGCATGTCCTCAGCCTCGCAGGCAGATCTGGCTGGGCTTGCCTGGTTAGTGACCTCAATGGTCGTGAAACCCACTCACCTTTATGACCATGTTTGACAGCCTTTTTGGAAGTGTCCTTCTGGACATCATCGTGAGTCTCTGCTTCTGTCTCTTTCAGTGCCTCTACCTGTCTGTATATTTCAGTCTCTCTCTTTCCCATTATTTTATTATAAAAGTGACCCTCAACCCAAGAGCCTGTTCCCCCTAAAGAGAAGCAGCTGGACATGACCCAAGTGTCCACGTTTCCCTCCCATCTAATTCTAATTGCTCATATGTAGGCCAACTGCTGAATCTCTCGCTCTCTCTTCATCTGTCTGTCTCTTCCTCTCCCGCTCTTCTCTCTCTCTTCCAACCCCCGATCCCCCCCCCACAACACAAACACATTATATACCCATATCAAACATTCATTCTCAGGGACACTTCTGTGTTCTCCAAGGAGATCAAATTTAAAATGCGTGCAGTGGTCAGAAAATGACCTCAGTGAGTACAGTGCGCCAGTTACAGGATGATAACTCCACAGCTTCTGTGTTGGGAGATGCAGGTGACTGCGGACAAGGCAGGCTGGCTAGCACGTGACCCACCCTGAGGGGAGCCCTCCACGCAGCTCTGGCCAAGCACTGCTGTACGGATGGGGGCTCACTGTGGTCACGTCTTCTCACGTGAGGCCAGAAAATCATTTCAACTTTTAAAAAATCTGAACTCTTTCATTCAAAAATGTGGGTAAATCCAAATGTACACACTCTATGAGCACAGCATAACATGTCTGCCTGCACTGAGCCCTGGACTGGCAGTCTAAGAATTCTGTGTGAAATCTGTAAGAAGTAAGAGGAAGTGTGTGTGTGTGTGTGTGTGTGTGTGTGTGTGTGTGTGTGTGTGTTTGGTAGGATGGTGAAGCTCTTTCCTTCAGTTACAAATGGAGCATAGTTTCTGATCCAATTGTAATAACCTATATTATCCCCTTACATTTACATTATCCCCAACTATTTTCCTATTTTTAGACATTTAAATTATTTCAAGGTTTTTATTACCACTGTGCTGAGATGAACTTCCTTAAAGTTGGTTCTTTACATTCATCCACCTTTGTACACACATCCGTCACAGACCTGGACTGTTAAGTTCTGTTTCTAAGATTGTCTTCTTTAAGAACTTCTAAAACAAAAAAACATCTTATTTTTCTTTGTATGCCTATTGCCTGACTCTCTTCCTGGAACATAGAAGGCATTCAGTAAATGTTTGGTGAATGAAGAAACAGAAATTTCTTCAGAAATTTCTTCAGATTTCAGAAAAGAAGGAAAGTCAGCTTTACTATGCATCAAGGGAAAGTTCAGTGATTTTATAAAGTTGAGTCATGGTAATGAAAGCACATTTAACCAGCAAGACGTAGACCCATTTTTCTGCTAATGTCACACTATATCATTAAATCACTTCCCTCTACCCTTGATTCTACCCAACTCCCCATCCACACACCTGAAGTTTGTATCATGGAACACAGAAGACAATTCACATTTCCCTGGAGTAATGATTATGATCGAATTCTCAAACCTGTGGTTTGGCCTTTATTACTATTATTTTTAATTTAGTTATTTATTTTATTTTTGGCAGTGTTGGGTCTTTGTTGCTGTGCGCGGGCTTTCTCTAGTTGTGGCGAGCAGGGGCTACTCGTCGTTGTGGTGCGCGGGTTTCTCATTGCGGTGGCTTCTCTTGTTGCAGAGCATGGGCTCTAGGCGTGCGGGCTCAGTAGTTGTGGC
>NC_041215.1:3067400-3073184 GCF_002837175.3 Physeter macrocephalus
GGCTCAGTAGTTGTGGCACAAGGGCTTAGTTGCTCCGCAGCATGAGGGATCTTCTCGGACCAGGGCTCGAACCCATGTCCCCTGCATTGGCAGGCAGATTCTTAACCACTGTGCCACCAGGGAAGCCCTGGCCTTTATTTTTTAACTCAAATTAAAACCAACTTGAGCCCTCAAACGACAGATAGGCAGGAAGCCCAAGGTCTGCCTCTTGGGTACCTCCCTCCACTTGAATTGCCCACGATCTCCAGGGGTTTATACAGTCAGAAATAAAAGTCAGCCAGCTGGTAATAAATCTTGCCCTCGCACAACTCTGAGAGCAAGGACCTCCTTAACTTGTTACCCTGGCACCTTGCTTGCCTCACTCAAAAGGCAAAAAGCCATTCCCAGGTACAAGCCCAGTTTATCTAAGGAGGGAATTTCTCTCCCGGCGACTGCAATGTGTCATAGATGTTTCCTTGGTTCCCAGAAAACCTTGCCTCTTTGGGCCTCTTTTTCTTGTGTTTGAATGTCAAGGCAGAAGGGAAAGGGAATAATTAGCAATCAGTTTCTGTGTCCATCTAATCTTCTCCAATATGAATAAGAGAAGGCTATTCCGTCCCGTTCCCATATAGGAGAAAGGGAAAATCCCAAAGTTAGAAATGTGGAAGTGGCATGTTTTCCTTCAGGGCTGACTTGCTAATGGGTATGAGGTTTCTGTCTGGGGTGATGAAAATGTTTGGGAATTAGATAGTGGTGATGGTTGCACAACCTTATGAGTATATTCAAAACCACTGAATTGCACACTTCTGATAGGATGAATTTTATGGTATGTGAATTACATTTTAATTAAAACTTTTTTTGAAAAACATGAGTTAAATTATTTGCCTCTGTCCTCTGCCAGCTGTGCTCTGCTGGCCCTGGGACTTGGATCTCTCACTGCTAAGTTGTTCCTCCCTGAATCTGGACCCTGGGCCGGAGGCTCACTGGGCAGAGGATCTGGCCAGGGCTGGCCAAGGGAGCCCAGGGAGCCTCTGTGAGCCATAGGCCACTCTTGCTGAAGGGTAGATTTATGGCCTGGAGGCTCCCAGGGTAACAATGAGTGTGGGTGGGGCCAGTAGGCAGAGGCTGCTACATGGGTAACAAGGGACTGGAAGTGAGAATGTTTTCTTTCCTAACTCCAGGAGAGAAAAGGGGTGGGGTAATCTCAAATGAAGAAGGAAACGATTCCCGTATTCTCAATTTAGTAGCTGAAAAAGATCATTGAAATGATTTTAAGTGACAGAATGGAAGTTACTCTTTTTATAATTGGGGTCCTTCTTGATCTATATTTGACTTTAAAAATATATTAGTTCAGAATAATTTTGGCTTTGTTATCACTTTAAACTGAAACCCTTGAATCTCCTGAATCAATTACCACACTGGCCCACTGTCACACATGGAAGCTCTTCTCCATTACCCCTTCTCTAGGGACTGGGGGTAGAGTGAGTAGTCTTATTCTACAGGTGGGCAGGGTTCTTTTTTGTGTTCTCTAGTTAGGAGAGGAGAAGATGGAAAGATTCCTTATGGAGGAATTAATCTAAGTCTTCAAATGATAAACACTATAAACTATCAAGGCATTTTGAGAATGCTTTATCCTCAATAACACTTCCTCAAACATTCTCAACGGCAATCAGTGTAAAAGTTTGGGCTGTCTCTATTTAAATGTCCGAAGCCCAACTTAAATTGCCTTAAAAAGAATTTATTGGTTCATGTAAAGTAAAGCAGTGTGGACTTCAGGCATGGCTTAATCCAGGGTATCAAGAAAGATCTCCAGTTTCTTTTTCCTCCATTTCTTGGCTCTGCCAAAGAAAAGCCTTATTGCAAAGGTCTCGTTGCAACTCATTGATGCTGGCTGAGTCATATACTCACCCCTGAATCAATTACCATGTCCAGGGGAATGCAATGTTAAAACTGGCTAGGCCTTCATCTTGTGCCCATTTTTGGAGTAAAGATAAAATCCCATATTAACCATGTGGATGAGCAAGGGCAACAGGGTAGTTTTTTAGAGAAAAATTGTTGTATATTTGCTAGGAGAGGGGAGAACGGATGTTGGGTGGCAAGAACAACAAGATGTAGATTAAAAGCTTGGGTTGCTGTCTTGGATCAATTCCAGGCCTGCCTTTATTAGCCATGTGACTTTCCCAAGCTTGGGTTTTTCATTTGGAAAGCAGGGATAATTGTAGTACCTCCCTCTTAGGGTGGTGAGGATTAAGTGAGAGTCCATGCAGAACATTTATCATAGTGCCTGAACTAGTCAGTGCTCTTTAAATGATAAGACTACTACTATTATGCATTAATTTGCATCCATATAGAATCTTGTCACCAATGGAAAGTGTTTTTAAAGAGAAACCTAAAAAAAAAAAAAAAGCTTAATTTTTTTTCTCTTCCAAATGAAAGACCCAGGAATGAGTGTATAAGTAGAAAACTACAAAGAAAAACAGAGGATTATCAGGAGACTCAGAAGAGTGGTTACTTTTGAGGGAGAGGAAGGGCATGTGATAGGAAAGGAACACTAAGTTTTCTTGAAGTTTGACCTGGTAGGTGACCTCACGGAGGCATGCTTTAAAACGCACATGTGCCGAGGCTGGCTAGCTCTTTCCTCTTCCTCTGGGAAACACGAACAGTCCACACTTCCCAGCCTCCCTTGCAGTGAACGTGGCCATGAAACTGAGCTCTGGCCCATGGAACATGGGAGGAAGTGCTGTGTGCCACTTCCAGCCCTGACCCGTGAAACCACTCTGTCTTCTTACATCTCTGCCTGGATGTTGATCTCCAAGGTACCCTTGGAAGCCTGGTGATGAAGATGGTAGAGATGCAATCATTCTGGATCCCTGAGCCACACCCTGGAACAGAGGGCTCCCCTTCCCACACACTGTCACTGTTCAGGATTACCCGCTTTGACTTTACAATGAAAGAAAGTTCTTTTGAGTGAAGTCATTGAAACGTTAGGGTTTGCAAACCTTGATTCATAGGGTACATAATGTTTTAGATACTTTTCAGTATGTATGATAGAGCTGACAATAAAAAAATTTAAAGAACAAAGGAAAATGAAGGCTAGATGCAGATCATGGGAATAGCAGGAAAGCAGGAGGACCTCCCACATTCAAAGCATTTCCAATTCTTATTTCTGGAGCGGGTACAGCTTCAAGGGTGGAAGCTAGAAGACACTTTCCTATCTACATTTTTCTGATCTTTTTGAAGACTCTGTCATGTGGGTAGAAACTCTGAAATGTTCTTTCTGAACTACTTCCTCCAGGCTGTGTGAGGCTGAAAGGAGAGGAAAAAGAATAGTAATAATAATAACAATAGCAGGAACTATTTATTGAGTGTTTGTTCTAGCCAGTTACCCTGCTCAGCCCCAAACCACAGGTCTCTGGGAAGTATCTTTGCTTCTATTTGAGAGATGAAGTAACCCGAGAATGTAATTCATGCGCTGAGGATTCCAGCACTGCACCCCTTACCCCTCCACGGGGCTGATAAATAAGGGGGACTTAGTGCAAAGGTGGTTGTCTGATGACCTGTGAAATCTGCCCAGAAGTGGACATGGGGAGCAGTGGGGTGAGGCCACAACACAGCCCTGAGGTCACTCGCTGGGCTCTCTCTCCCACCCGCTTCTCTTCCCAACAACGGAAAGAGTCCAAGCCGGGAGGGCTGCTTCCATGGGGGCTGAACTGATCCCCTCCACTCAAGCCTTCTCACTTCTCATTCTTTTAGCTCAGTGTCTGGATGAATCTCATATTTCCTTCTCCTTTTTCCTATCTGCAGTTCCTATTTGCCTCAGCTCTCAGAAGAGTGTTTTACTACCTTCTTAATCATTTTTGTTGAAGAAAATGAAGATTTGTGGTTAACTGCAGCACTCACCTGCTAATCCCTGCCCACGCCCCACAAAAAGAGGACCCAGAACTGTCTGGTGTCCCACCCAAGGTCTTTAAGCAAACCAGGCACCCCTGTAGGAAATTTCCACACACCAGGGCCCAAAAGAAGGGGACGCAGAAAACAGAGGAGGCATTCAAAGCCATCCTTGCATGCAGAGACACACTTGCCCTTGACCACACAGCCCACAGAGAGGAGGTGAGCAAGTTCTTTATACTGAGAAACGTATATACTTCTAATATGGCCCAGTGCCCTTTGTGCTTCGCCCAGGAGAAATCACGTATAAGGATGGAGAATTCTAGTCCCAGGCTCTGCTCTGAAGGATCTGCAGGAATGGGTGGGGAGGTATTGGTGATGAAGGCTTGGCTTCACAATGACAGGATGTTGCTTCCCTCTGAGTCCCACCCATCCCAGGCCACCCTGGGAAGAATATGCTGTACTTTAGCACTCGTGAGAGAAAAGAAAGCCAAAGGCACACTATAGGACAGAGACTTTTTTTTCCCCAGGAAACATATTTCTGACAAGAGAAGCCAGCACTAAAATGCCACTGTCTCCCATCCTCACTCAGGACAAATGGTGACAATCATGAACTTTCCCACCACCAGCCCCTTGGGAGGAGCCTTTGGGAAGCACTCCATCCCAGGATTTAAGAGCATGAACTCTGGATATACTCAGATCCATGTTTAAATCCGGAATCCACTGCTTCCTAGCTGCGACCTCAGGCTAGTCATTTGGTCCCGTTGGGTCTCAGATGTCCTGTGAAGTTGCTGTGAGGAAACCATGTTAGGGTATGGAGATGGCTTAGCGCGGGGTCTGACACTTAGCAAGCACGCCGTAAATGGTGGATACTGTCATGGTTTTGCTGGTCTGTATAGAGAAGATTGGTCTCTATGATTGTTCTAGAAAAAGAGTCTGCAGGGCTATGGGACGAGAGTTTTTTTCCACCCCCCCAACTCCTCCCCTTCACTCCCCCTCTTCTCCTTTATGCATACATCTAATACACATGGTAACAAGTTCAAACAGCACAAAAGGGTATATCCTTCAAAGGAATCTCACTCTCATCTCTGATCCCCAGTCCTCAGTTTACCTGCCCAGAGCCACCATTTATAAGCATATGTATGGAAGCATGTAAGTTGGTGGGTACGCATTTTACACAAATACTAACATGCCGTATAGATGTTTTGGCACTATGCCTTTTTCGCCTAACAGTATATCTTTAAGCTGGTTTTTACCTACATCTACCTTAACAGCTGAATAATGTTCCATTGTATGGACGCACTATAATTTACTTAATCAGCGCACAGTTGATGAACATTTAGGGTGTTTCTACTCTTACTACCAATAATGCAGCAAATAATATTATCATGATCTTAATAATAATGATAGTAGTTAACATTTGTTGGGCTCTTAACAAGTGCTGGACACTGTTTCATATATGTTTCATATAATATGTTTTCCTGTATTAAGTTATTTAAACTTCAGAATAAATCTAGGTGGCAGGTGCTATTGTTTTCATTTTGTGGATGAAGAAGTCAAGGCACAGAGAGATTAAATACCTTGTCTGCTTCTTTGCACACATGAATGATTCTATTTGTAAAGTAAATTCCTAAGAGTATATTTTAAATTTTGATAGCATTTACTAAATTGTCCTTCTAAGACATTGTACCAGTTTATATTCTTATCGACCTTGTATAAAAGTGCCTGTTTCCTTCATATATTTCATATCTATATCCATATCCATGTCTACATCTATAGAGGGAAAGAGAGAGAATAAGATAGGAGAAAACTTGTTGTGGCTTAATTTGCATTCCTTTTATTATGAGTAAAGTTGAGCACTTTTTTTTTTTTTTTTTTTTGCGGTACGCTGGCCTCTCACTGTTGTGGCCTCTCCCG
>NC_041215.1:3073693-3164747 GCF_002837175.3 Physeter macrocephalus
TATATATGTCCATGCCACTCTCTCACTTCGTCACAGCTTACCCTTCCCCTTCCAACACAGCCATAAATAAATAAATAAATAAATAAATAAAAATTTTAAAAATAAATAAAATAAAAAATTATTTTATTAAAAAATGTACTATTAAATGTATTATATAAAGAGACAATTAAGGATGATATATACCTTCATGCAAAGAATAATAACTCAGCTTAAGAAATAGAACATTTCCAGTAGCTTCAAAGCTCCCTGGATTCTTCTCCCATTGTACTCACCTACCAACCCTCACGCCCTACACTCCAGGAAACTATTACCCTGAATTTTGTGCTAATCATTTCTTTTCTTTTCTTGTTGTTTTACCACATATGCATATATTCCTAAACAAAATATTGTTTAGTTCTGTCTGATTTTAAATTTCATATAAATACACTGTGTGTATTTTTCTGTGACCTCCTTCTTTCATTCTCATAATTTTGAGAGGCATCCACGTTCATGTGTAGAAACTGTGGTTCATTAATTATTAACGCTATTGAGTGTTTTATGACTATGCCATTTTTAAAAAATTCAACAAAGTTAACATTTATTTAGTATTATTTATATAATTAATATTATTCAATTTTGTCAATTACCCAATGATGTCTTTTAAAGCCCTGGCTCCCTCCATCAGCCACCTCAGTTCAGGAGTGTACATTGTATTTAGTTTTCATGTCTCTTCATTCACCTTTAAAGTGGAGTGTTTCTTTTGCATTTCTTTATTTTTCATGATATTGACATTAAAAAAATTATTTTGTTGGATTACAGTTGATTTACAATGTTGTGTTCGTTTCAGGTGTGCAGCAAAATGAATCAGTTATACAAATACATATATCCACCTTTTTTTTTTTTTTTTTGGCTGCGTTGGGTCTTAGTTGTGGCTCATGGGATCTTCATTGAGGCATGCGGGATTTTTTGTTGCAGCGTGTGGGCTCTTCATTGTGTCGCGTGGGCTCTTCTCTAGCTGTGGTGCCCGGGCTTCTCTCTAGTTGTGGCATGCAGGTTTTCTCTTCTCTAGTTGTGGCGCGTGGACTCCACTGTGTGTGGGCTCTGTAGTTTGCAGCATGCAGGCTCTCTTGTTGAGGTGCACAAGCTCAGTAGTTGTGGCACGTGGGCTTAGTTGCCCTGCAGCATGTGGGATCTTAGTTCCCCCACTAGGGATCGAACCTGCGTCCCCTGCATTGGAAGGCAGATTCTTTACCACTGGACCACCAGGGAAGTCCCTATCCACTCTTTTTTAGATTCTTTTCCCATATAGGCCACTACAGAGTATTGAGTAGAGTTCCCTGTGCTATGCAGTAGGTCCTTATTAATCTATTTTATATATAATAGTGTGTATATGTCAATCCCAATCTTCCAATTGATTATACCATTTATATGTGAAAAGTACAACCCACTAGCAGTTTATGGAAATTTTCATGACTCTACATTCTCACCAACATTTGGTATTCTTAGGCTCCGATGGGTGAATAATGGTATCTCATTACGATTATAATTGGCATTTCCACAGTTAGTGAGGTGGGGCATATTTTTGTATTTTATAAGCCACTGATGTTTCCTCTTCTCTGAAGAGGATTTGCATTTTCTCTTGTATGGTGTGTCTTCTCATTGATTCATTAGTGTTCTTTATATATTCTGATATTAATCCTTTGTGAGTTAGGTATGTTGCAAATATATTCAATATGTGGTTTGTCCTTTCACTCTATGAGCTATCATATGTTAATATTATGAACATTCTTAATTTTAACACAGTCATATATGTTTTCTTTAATAATTTTTGCTTTTTGCATCTTGTTTGAGGAATCTTTCCTATGTCTGAAGTCACAATACTATTCTTCTACATTGGCTTTTGCATTTAAGAATTTAATCCATCTGAAATGGATTTTTGTTATGCTATGACATAGGAATCCAATTGCATATTTTTGCCATATGGAGAGACAGTAGTCCCAGGACTAATGTCCATTTTTATCACTTATCTTCAGTGCCACTCTGGCATAAACCAACTCTCTTTATCTGCATGGGTCTGTTTCTGGGCTCTCTGTTCTTTTATATTGGTCTATTTTTGGTCTACTCCTGTACTTATAATACTTTCTTCCTTTTCATAGTTTTATAATAAACCTTGATATCTGATAAGACAGGTTCCCCCAGCTTCTCCTCCTTTTTTAGAAGTCTTTTGGCTATCCATGGCTCCTTATTCTTCCATATAAATATTAGAATCAACCTTCAAGCTCCATGAAATACTCTCTTGAGATTTTGTTTAGAACTCCATTGAGTTTGTAGATCAGTTTTGAGAGAAATGATATATTTATGATATTGAAACTTCTTCTCCAAGAAAATGACACTTCTCTACATTTACTGAGGTTTTTTTTTTTTTTTTTTTTGGCTGCACCATGTGGCATGTGGGATCTTAGTTCCCCAGCCAGGGATCGAACCCATGACCCCTGCAGTGGAAGTGCGGAGTTAACCACTGGACCGCCAGGGAAGTCCCTTAGGTGTTTTTATATGTCTTTCATTATGGATTTATAATTTTTCCTTAAAGGATTTCATATCTTGTTAAATTTCTTTTAAAAGGTTTATCTTTGGGGTTCATTGCAAGTGGTGTTTAAAAAAATAAATTACATTTTGTAAAATGCGATTATTTACTGAATACTGACTTTGCATCCAGTACTTTCCAAACTCTCCTATTATTTTATAATTTATCTATATATTATTTGGGTTTTCTACCTAGACAACCCTTTCACCTATGAACAATGGTACTTTTATTTGTTTCTTTCAAAGTCTGAAATCTTTTCTTTATCTTATTTTAATTCACTGGTTGGAACAACCAGTATAATGTTGATTAGTAGTGGTCATAATGGTCATGCTTGCCTTATTCTGATAACGGGCATGCTTTCACCATTGAATATGACTTGTTGTAAAATTTTTTTGAAGGTATTCCTCATCAGGTTAAGAAAAGCTCTATCTAGTACTAGTTTGTTTAGAATTTTTATTATGAATAAATGTTGAATTGATCATATGGTGTTTCTTTTAAAATTGTGTTTATATGATAAACAACATGCCAATATTGAGCTAAACTCGCATTCTCAGCATAGAACAAATTTGGCGGAGCTAGATTTTTTTTTTATATGCATTGCTGGAATCTGTTTGATAAAATTTTGTTTAGGGTTTTTGCATTTATCTCCAGGAATGAGATGGGTTCCTTCCTTGTGCTGTCATTTCCTGACTTTCTGATCAAGAAAATGTTAAGCTAAATAAAACGTACCCCCGCCCAGTCTATGAAAAAAAGTTTAAGATTAAATTATCTGATGATAGCATACTTATGAAGATATCTTGTCTTGTAAAGATTTTTGGTCCTGAGTTTTCTTTGTAGGAAGATTTTAAACTACTGATTTAATTTTTTTGTGGTCATTAGATTACTTAAATTTTCTATTTTTTCTTGAGTCACTTTTAATGAGCTATATGTCTGAGGAATTTGTCCCTTTACCTAAGTTTTCAGATAAACTGGCAAAGGTTTTCACAATTTATCTATTTAATATCATCTGTGTCTGTGTTTATATCTCTTTTTCATTCTTAATATTATTTATTGTGCCATTTCTTTCTTTCCTTCTTTTTTTTAAATTAATGTAACTAGAGATTTGCCTATTAGTTTTTTCAAAGAGAAAACTCTTGGCATTGCTGATCATTTTATTATATGCTTTATTTTTCAATAATTTCTTTTCTTATTTTCTATCTCTTCTTTTATTTCTTTTTTTTTGCTGGGGGAGGTTGTGCCACTGAATGCTTAGGTTACCAATGCTGAGCTTTTATTCTTTTAAAAAGTAAACATTTGAGGCTATGTATTTCTCAAAAAGTTCAGTGGTAGCTGTATTGTGCAATTTAAATGTTTTAATATATCATTGCTTCTTAAATCAATTAGCTATTTAGAAATTTATTTTTACTTTTCCAATTGGTTGCTCCAGAAATTTTAACATGTTATATTGAACTAAATAAGAGAGAAAGTTAATTAATAGCTTTGCTTTCCTACTGAACAATAAAACAATCTTCAAATACTGTAGTTCCAATCATCTCCTCCTAAAATGTTCTTTTGATCATTATCTTTGTTCTATTTTATCCCCCCAAGCTAGATACATATTGTTTATTTCATAAAAATCTATGTGTAGATTTAGCCCACATTTACCTTTTCCCTTGTTTTCCATACCTATTCACATCTCAAAATTTTCTTCTGAGATAATTATAATTTTGTCAGAAACACATCCTTTGGAACTCTCTGGGTGGTAAGCTCTCCCAGTTCTTATGTCTGAAATATATTCATTTTGCCCTGTCTGTGTGTTCATATTTAGATTGAGTTGCTTGATTACTGTACATAGTTTAATATCACTTAAAATCTAATCAATAATCTCTGCCTATGAAAATGATCTTATTGAGGCATAATTAACATATAATAAAGTGCACAAATTGCCTCATGTACAATGCTAAATAGAAGTGGTGAAAAGCAACATCCTTGTGTTCCTGATCTTAGGGAGAAAGCATTCAGTTTTTTCCAATTAAGTATAGTGTTAGCTGTAGGTTTTTGGGTAAACAATTTTTACGAGATTGAAGAATTCCCTTCTAGTCCTAGTTGGTTAAGAGTATTTTTTTAAATCAGGCAGTAAATATTGGATTTTTTTGTCAAATATTTTTTTCTGCATCTATCAAGAGGATCATATGGTTTTTCATTTTAGTTTTTACTATGGTGAATGACATTGATTGATTAAAAAATGTGGTAGTGTATATATGTCCATGCCACTCTCTCACTTCGTCACAGCTTACCCTTCCCCCTCCCCATATCCTCAAGTCCATGCTCTAGTAGGTCTGTGTTTTATTCCTGTCCTACCCCTAGTCTCTTCATGACATTTTTTTTCTTAGATTCCATGTATATGTACTAGCATACGGTATTTGTTTTTCTCCTTCTAACTTCACTCTGTATGACAGACTCCAAGTCCATCCACCTCACCACAAATAACTGTTTCATTTCTTTTTATGGCTGAGTAATATTCCATTGTATATATGTGCCACATCTTCTTTATCCATTCATCTGTTGATGGACACTTAGATTACTTCCATGTCCTGGCTATTGTAAATAGAGCTGCAGTGAACATTGTGGTACATGACTTTTTTGAATTATGCTTTTCTCAGGGTATATGCCTAGTAGTGATATTGCTGGGTCATATGGTAGTTCCATTTTTAGTTTTTTAAGGAACCTTCATACTGTTCTCCACAGTGGCTGTATCAATCTACATTCCCATCAAGAGTGCAAGAGGGTTTCCTTTTCTCCACACCCTCTCCAGAATTTATTGTTTGCAGATTTTTTGATGATGGCCATTCTGACTGGTGTGAGGTGATACCTCATTGTGGTTTTGATTCTGCAATCCATTCTTAATACATTAACCTGAAAAATGTTTCCAAAATTTTCATCCTTTAAACAAACAAACAGAAACGCTCAAATAGCTTCTTACTGCCTTCAAGATAAAGCTCAGTTTCTAAACCCTGTTAGTCTTTTATTGTCTGTTCCTTGTTTCTTTCTCCAGGCTCATCACTCATCATTCCTTCCCTTTCTTACAATATGTATTAAATTCTGAGTGACTTTGAGTTCCCAAACCCATCTTGCTCTCCCACATGGTCCTTAATACATGCCCTCTGCCTGTAATGTCCTCTTTCTCTGTCAAGTGGACCATTCCTACTCATCTTTTCAGGCTCCTCTCTCACTATCCGCCTCACAAAGCTGAACCAGGCACCCCTCCCATGGCACTCTGCTCTTAATCCATACTCTAAATATTAATGCACTGCATTAAAATCATCAATTCACTTCTCTGTCTCCACCACCAAAATGTCGCTCTGTGAAGAAGGGCATTCTACTGCCTTGCTTACTGATGTATCCCCAGAGTATAGTTCAGTCCCTGGTATATTTCAGGAACATCATTATTCTATGTTAAATAATGAATCCAGCTTCTTCAGTCTTCCTTCATATGACTTGGTCACTAGATCATCCATGATCCTGGTTGTTCCCCTCCACTACCACCCCATATATCCTCAGGTTTTTATCAATATGCCACCTAAAACATGACTCCTGAATTCAGCCTTGATCCTGAGGTCAATAGATGGAGGAAATAATGTTAGGAAAGAAATCTAAAATTTTATGTGACCTGTATTTCAGGTCCAGCTATTATCAAAGATAAGGTGACCATATGTGTGTGGGTTTATCTCTGGGCTTTCTATCCTGTTCCATTGATCTATATTTCTGTTTTTGTGCCAGTACAATACTGTCTTGATTACTGTAGCTTTGTAGTATAATCTGAAGTCAGGGAGCCTGATTCCTCCAGCTCCATGATGGATTTGTGAATATTAGACCAACCCATACTCCTAGGATTAAACTACATTTCATCATGATGCATTATCCTTTCTATATACTGTTGGATTTTTAAATTAATTTTTTATTGGCATATAGTTGATTTATAATGTTGTGTTAGTTTCTGCTGTACAGCAAAGTGAGTCAGTTATACATATACATATATCCACTCTATTTTTTTTTTTTTTGCGGTACGCAGGCCTCTCACCACCGTGGCCTTTCCCATTGCGGAGCACAGGCTCCGGACGCGCAGGCTCAGTAGTCATGGTTCACGGGGCCAGCCGCTCCGCCGCATGTGGGATCTTCCCGGACCGGGGCACGAACCCGTGTCCCCTGCATTGGCAGGTGGACTCTCAACCACTGCGCCATCAGGGAAGCCCTATCCACTCTTTTTTAGGTTCTATTCCCATATAAGTCATTACAGAGTATGGAATAGGGTTCCCTGTGTGTTCCCTGTGCAATAGGTTCTTATATATTGTTGGATATCATATGCTAAAATCTTATTTAGAATTTTTGCAACTATGTTCATGACAGACACTGGTCTATAGTTTTTTTATACTGTTATTTCTTAGTCTGGTTTTGATATTAGTGATATTAGGGGTACTGCTGGCCTCATAGAATAAATTGGAAAGTATTCTCTTCAGTTTTCTGGAAGTGTTTGTATAGAACTAATAATATTTTTTTCTTAAATGTTTGGTACTATTTACCAATGAAGCCATCTGGAGCCTGTAGTTTTGCTTTTGGGATGATCTTTACCTGAAATTCATTTTCTTTAGTAGTTTTAGGGATATAATCTGTAGTGATGTCACTTCTCTTTTTTTCTGATATCAGTAATTGTATAATCTCTTCCTGTTTCCTGATCAGTTGATCTAGAAATTTTAAAATTTTATTGATATTTTCAAGTAGCCAGTGTTTGGTTTCATTGATTTTTCTATTGTTTTTGTTTTTATTTCATTGACTTATAGTAATTTTAATTTTTTCCTTTCCTTTGCTTTCTTTGGGTTTAATTTTCTCTATTTTTCTAGGTTATCAAGATAGAAGCTGATGTCATTAATTTGAGAATTTCTCTCTTCTCCAATAGAGGCAATTAGTGCTATAAATTTCCTTATAAGTACTGACTTAGTGGCAGCTCACAAATTTTGATATGTTGTCTTTTCACTTTCATTCAGTATGAAATATTTTCCAATTCCCCTTTTGATTTTTTCTTTGACCCCCTCAGTTATTTAGAAGTGTGTTATTTAGTTTCAAATATTTGTGGATTTTCCAGAGATCTTTCTGTTATTAATTTATAATTTGATTTCACTGCGGTTAGAGAACATACTTTGTACAACTAGAATCCTTTAAGGTTTATTTAGACTTGTTTTATGGCCCAAAATATGGTCTTTCTCTGTAAATGTTCCTTGTGCACTTGAAAAGAATGTGTATTCTGATGTTGTTGGGTGGAGTGCTGTAGAAATGCCAATTAGGTCAAGTTGGTTAATACTGTTATTCAAGTCTTTTATATCCTTACTGATTTTCTGTCTACTCTTGAGAGAAGGATATTGAAATATTTTATTATAGTGATGGATTTGTCTGTTCCTCTTTGTAGTTCAAGTCTATCAGTTTTGCTTCATGTGTTTTGAAGCTCTGTTGTTAGGTGCATAAACACTTAGAGTTGTTATGTCTTGATGAAACGACCTGTTTATCATGATAAAATGAGCTTCTTTGTCCCTTGTAATATTCTTTGCTCTGAAATCTTCTTTGTCTGATGATATTCATATAGCCACTCCAACTTTCTTTTGATTAAGCATAACTCTTTTTTCATCCTTTTACTTTCAGTTTATTTTTGTCTTTATATGTAAAATGCATTTCCTGTAGGCAAGATATAGTTGAGCCTTGTTTCTTTCAATTTCTTTTTTAATCCAATCTGAAAATCTCTTCCCTTTAATCAGGTGTGTTTAGAACTTTCACATTTAATGTGACTATATGTTTAGGTTTAAGTCTATCATCTTGATATTTATTTTCTATTTTTCTCCATCTCTTCTTTGTTTCCTCTTCCCTCATTTTTTTTTTTGTCTTCTTTTGGATTGAGTATTTTTATGATTCTATTTAATCTTCTTTGTTAGATTATTAACCATGCTCTTTTGTAACTTTAGTGGTTGTTTTAGAGTTTATGGCACACATCTTTAACTTATCACAATCTACCCTTAAGTGATATCATGTCACTTTGCACATGAGAACCTTACAATAGAATGCTTACATTTCTTCCTTTACAGTCCTTATTCTATTGTTACACATTTTACTTATACTAAGTTATAAACCATACTCTACATTATTATGTTTGTTTAAAGATTAAATTATCACTTAAACAAATCTTTTATATTTACCAATTTAGTTGTCTTCTCTAGTGTTTCTCATTCCTTTCTATAGATCCAGACTTAATTCCGGTATTGTTTTCCTTCTGTTTGAAGGAGGAATTCCTTAAACACTTCTTGCTCTGCAGTTTACTGGTGATGAATTCTTTCAGCTTTTGCATGACCGAAAATGTTTATTTTGCTTTTGTTTTTGAAAGATATGTGTGCTGGGAATACAATTTTAGGTTACTAGGTATTTTTCCTTCGGGTACGTTAAGATATTGCTCCATTGTCTTTTGCTTGTCTTATTGTTTTCAAAAACAAATCTGCTGTCATTCTTGTCTCTGAGCCTCTGCATGTAAGTTATCTTTTTCCCCCACTCCGGTTGCTTTTAAGATATTCTCCTTCCACCAGTTTTGAGCAATTTGATTATGATATGCCTTAGTGTAGTTTTCTTCAGGTTTATTGATCTGGAGGTTTGTTGATTTTCTTGGATCTTTAGATTTATAGTTCTCATTAAATTTGGAAAGTTTGTGGCCATTGTGTCTTCAAATATTTTTTCTGTCCCTGTTGCTCCTTCAGGGACTCCAATTACATGTATATTATGTCACTTGAAATCTTGTCACAGCTCCTGATGCTCTTTTAATTTTTTAACTTATTCTGTCTCATTTTGCATAGTTTCTACTGCTGTCTTCAAATACACTCATATTTTCTTCTGCAATATATAATATACTTTTCACCTCATTCAGTGTAATTTTTCATCTCAAACATTGCAGATTTTATCTCTATAAGTTTGTCCTGACTTTTTCTGTCTTTAATGCCTTCACTTAAAAATTTGAATTATAATAACAAATTTAATGTCCTTGACTGCTTATTCTGACCTTGAATTATGAGTTTTTCCAGTCTTGCTTGTGGGAGCAGTCACTATTCCTAGCTCTTTTGAGCTCTGTGTAGTGTTCCCTCTCATTCTTTTGAGTGGCTCCTTCTCTGGCCTCAGGTAGTTTCCTTATACACATATGTTTATCAGTACTCTGTTGAAGACATGAAGAGGACCCTCTGTGGATCTCCAGAATTCTCTTTCTGTGTAGCTCTCTCCTCTCTAATACTCTGTTCATCAAATTATAGACACCTTTGCTCTTAGCTCTGTCTCCAGCTCAGGGAATCCTCTGGGCTTTGTCTGGGCTTTGTCTTTCTTCCACTGCAGTCTAGAAACTCTCTTAAAACATAAGCAGGGCAATTGTAGGGTTATTTTGTGTATTTTCCAACTCTCAGGAATCACTGTCCTCTGTTCCTGATGTGCATTGTCTTGAAAACGGCTTTCATATACTGTGTGTTTCAGAGGGAAGGTAAAAACAGTTCCTGTTACTCTATCTTGGCCAAAATCACAGTCTTTTAATTGGAGTGGTTATCTCATTTACATGTGTTGTAATTATTAGTGTGGTTGGGCTTAAACATAACATCCTGCTATTTGTTTTCTATTTGTCTTATTTGTTTTTTTTCCTTCAATTTTCCTTTTCTGCCTTTTAAAAAATTAATCAAGAAATTTTCATTATGCCTTTGAATATCCTCTATTGGCTTTTTAGCTATACAGTTTCATTTTTTTGTTTGCTAGTTTTCTCTAGAGATTTAAATGTGCATCTTTAATTTATCACAATACATCTTCAACTAACAATATAAAACTCCATGTTTAAAAACTTTATACAAATAGACTTCCATTAATCCTCTCTTGTCCACTATACTATTATTTTCATATATTTTATTTCTATTATATATTAGAAAGCCCACCACACATTATTTTACTTACACTGTCAGTTGTAAGCAAAGACAAAAATAGACTTTTATATTCACTTATATATTTATTTTTTCTGACACTTTGCATTCCTACTTATAGATCCAAATTTCCATCTAGTATCATTTCTCTTCAGCCCAGAGTCTTTCCTTTAGCAATTAATTTTTTTAGGTGTATCTGTGAACTACAAATTCTCTCACTTTTTGTTTACCCTTTTATGTTATTATTTTGCCTTGTTTTGAAGGATATTTTCTTTGGATATAGAGTTATAGGTTGATAGTTTTTTTTTACCCCAGTACTTTGAAGATATTTCAGAAATTGTTTATTACTTGCATTGTTTATGGTGACAAATCAATTATTATTCTTATTCTCATTAATATAATACACTTCTTCTCCTCTGGCTCTTTTTAAGATTTTATCTTTGTTTTTCGGAAATTTTACTATGACATTTTAAAATATCTTGTTTGAGACTTCTTGGGCTTCTTGGATATGTGGGTTGAGTTTTTAAAAATCAAATTTGGAAAATTTTGATGACTGATTCTTCAAATATTTCTTAGGCCACATTTTATCTCTCTCCTCTCCTTCTGGGACTTGAATTATACATATTTTAGACTGCTTAATATTATTTCTCATTATTAAACATTGTTATTACTGATGTTTTATTTATTTTTATCAATTCTTTTTCTCTTTGTACATCACTTTGAACAACTTCAATTTACCTGGGTTCAAGTTCACTGATCTTTTTTTCTGCATTGACTAATCTACTGTTAATTTCATCTAATTAATTTTTGATTTCACATATTTTAGTTCCAGAATTTACACTTTTTTTTTTGAGTTAACAATTTTCTGCAGAAATAACCAATCTCATCACCATTTTACCTCTAAAATGTTGAACATATTTAAAATAGTTGTTCTGAAGTCCTTACCTGCTAACTTCAATAACTGCCCTTTGTGGGTCTGTTTCTATTGATTATGTTTCCTCTTCATTATCATAATTTTTCAATTGCTCTGCTTCTTTTACTACCTGAGGTTAACTGACATACAACATTGTATGTTTCAGGTGTTGTAATTTTTTTTTGTATTCCAGACGTTGTGTATAAAGAGCAGTGAAGACTGAAGTTTTTTGAAATAAACAAAGAAAAGTGCTCTTCAGTCTTCTCTGCTCTTTATACGTAACGTCTGGAATACAATAAAAAAGAAACAATCAAGTTGAGATGTGTGTGTGTGTGTGTGTGTGTGTGTGTGTGTGTGTGTGTGTCAACCAAAAGCCCTATGGGCACAAGGCAGTGAAGAAATTTGGTTGGAAGGAAAGGTATGTAATTCAGTTGTGTGTCCCCAGTTGCAAGTATCCATTAGGATCCTCTGGAGGCAAACCAATAAATCCTTGAGCCTCCTTCAAGGAGAAAATCCTGCTCTTGAATCCACCAGGAAGTTTCTGTGGTGTGTCCCGAAAACCACTAACAATTCCAAAGGTAACAATATCCCACACTCACCCTGCACTTTATGTTAACATGTTCAGGCCCATGGATCTCCTTTGATTCTCAGTCTTAGCAAGAGGGAAGACTGGGAAGGTCCAGTGGTCCAGTTTTGGACTGGCTTTGAAATATCACCCTAAAGATACGTAACATCTTGAATACAATAAAAAAGAAACAAACAAGTTGAGATGTGTGTGTGTGTGTGTGTGTGTGTGTGTGTGTGTGTGTGTGTCAACCAAAAGCCCTATGGGCACAAGGCAGTGAAGAAATTTGGTTGGAAGGAAAGGTATGTAATTCAGTTGTGTGTCCCCAGTTGCAAGTATCCATTAGGATCCTCTGGAGGCAAACCAATAAATCCTTGAGCCTCCTTCAAGGAGAAAATCCTGCTCTTGAATCCACCAGGAAGTTTCTGTGGTGTGTCCCGAAAACCACTAACAATTCCAAAGGTAACAATATCCCACACTCACCCTGCACTTTATGTTAACATGTTCAGGCCCATGGATCTCCTTTGATTCTCAGTCTTAGCAAGAGGGAAGACTGGGAAGGTCCAGTGGTCCAGTTTTGGACTGGCTTTGAAATATCACCCTAAAGACTGACCTTTATCTCATATTCTGCCATCTTCTCATCACTGTGGTGGCCTATTGCACGTCTTCCTGCTTCCAGGAATAAGGAAGACTTGTAATGTCTTCTTTGATCCCTTCAGTCCATCCGACACGCTGAGTAGGCAATCTAAAAGGTAAATCTCCCTTTGTCACTCTCCTGCTCCATACACTTCAATGGCTCCCCAGTGCCTTTGGGACAAATCTATAAGGGCTTTGAGGTCTGGCTTCTTTCCACTCCTCCAGCATCACCTTTCTCATCCTACTCCTCACTCCAGCCACATTAAGCATTCTTCAATTCCTTCACTGGGTCTTGCTCCCTCAGGCATATGTGCACAATGCACCTTTTGTCTGGGACACTGCATCCCACCCCTATAACACACACACACACACAGACACACACACACACACACACACACACACACACACACACACACACACACACACTCTCACACTCTCTTCCCTGCTCATCCATCAGGTCTCAGCTGCAGATTCACCTCCTCTCCCTGATGTCTAAGTCTGGGTGAGCCGTGCCTGCCCTGGGCCTGGGCTCACTTCCACCACAGCCCCTGCTCACCTGCTGGCAGCACTCCATTACTCGCCTGCCTCCTCACTGGAATGAAAATGCAAGGAGAGCTGAGACTGTGTCCATCTTGCTTATCACTGTGTCTCTATTCCCAGGCATAATGTCTGTACATAATAAACCTCAGCAAAGATTCATTGCATTGAATAGGACCCAGGAAGCTACAGACTGCTTGTTTTGCCATATTTTCTGCCACTTGTTTAAGGGGTCAGTTCATGAGTACTTATTATCTCTCATAGCCTAGCTCTGGACTTGGCCCTGAGGGGCTGGATGAAAGGGACACTAAAATAGAATATTAACAATTCAGGACTTCCCTGGTGGCGCAGTGGTTAAGAATCCTCCTGCCAGTGCAGGGGACATGGGTTCAAGTCCTGGTCTGGGAAGATCCCACATGCTGCGGAGCAACTAAGCCCACGAGCCACAACTACTGAGCCCACGTGCCACAACTACTGAAGCCCGCACACCTAGAACCTGAGCTCCACAGCAAGAGAAGCCACCGCAATGAGAAGCCCATGCACCGCAGTGAAGAGTAGCCCCCGCTAGCTGCAAACTAGAGAAAGCCCGCATGCAGCAATGAAGACCCAACGCAGCCAAAGATAAATAATAAATAAATAAATTAAAAAAAACCCCAAAACATAAAAAAACAATTCAAACTTTTATTGAATGCTTTACACGCGCTATGCCATGTTAATCCTCACAACAACCCAATATATTTGGTACTATTATTATCACCCCCACTTTATAGATGAGAAAACCGAGGTATAGAGAAGGGAAGCAATTTGTCTGAAATCACAGAGTTCAAGAGAGTTGGCTCTGGGGTTCAGTCCAGGCATGCAATGCCAGAGACTCCCTCGCTCGCTCCTCTAATGATTACGCAACAGCAACACCGACCTCCTGAAGCTTCCAGGCTGGTTTCTGAGAAGGCTGGAGATGCCAGCACAAGATACCAAGTGCACGGGACACCCAGAGAAGGGAGGAGGTAAGTCACCCACAGCAGTCTCAGAAACTGGGGAAGTGATGAGTTCTGGGAGAGCAATGCAGGGGCCCTCAGGGCATCCTGGTGACCCTGGGTTCCCAAAGGAAGGCTGGGAGCCCCTTCCTCCAATTTCCCTGGGACCTCAGGGCAGGACCTCAGGGTACTGAAGCCAGGCTGGAGCTCAGGGCCAGAGACTGCCAGGAACTAAACGTCAGGGTTTAGGGCCCCAGCCAGACCCGGCTGCTCTGTGCTAGCAGCAAGCCCTGGGAGGAAAACCAGGGAAAGAATCCATAGGAGCCCTCGGAAGAGCTTCCGAAAACGGCCCCCAAGCCAGGGAGCAGGGAGAAGCGGCGCTCTGGCGGCCAGGTCGGGGTGGGGCAGCTGGGCCACCCGGACACCTCTGACAGGCTATTTCCAATTTCCTATGGAATTAAGCTGTAAAAGCAGAGAGTCTGTCACTGTCTGCTGCCTCCCTGGGAGAGGAGAAAGTTACTGTGGCAGGCTCGAAAAAGCTGAACCGTCCTTTCCCAAACAAAACAGCAACCAAGGCAGCTGGTGTTTGGATGGTGGCTTCAGGGCCCTGAGCTACATGTCTGGATGTCTGTCTCTACCTGCTTGCGTGACCTTGGGCAAGTCCCTTCCTCCCTCTGGGCCTCAGTTTCTTCATCCAGAAAAGGAGGCATCGGATGCAATGATGCCAGAGGCCCTTTCCAGCTCTGAGATGCTAGCATTCTGTAATAAAGTTGGGTGTGGGAAAATATGAGGTCTAGGGGGACTGGGGGAAGGGGCTGGAACCATCCTTGGTTGGAACAGTTAAAGGAAGCTCTGTTCAGCCCCAGCCCCAAGGTTCCCAAATCCAGCAGCAGAACTGGGATCCACCCAACCAAAATCAGCGAGGGGAAGCCAAAAGCATGAGTAAGGAGAGGTTGGGTCATAAACATGTCATCTGCACAAACATCCAGCCCCCTCTGGGGTCCCATTGGCCCTGCTGGGGGAGGAGACTGCTGCTAGGGCCTCCTCAGCCACAAGCCCAAGCTCACTTGCTTGGCCCGGGATTTCAGGGTGGAGGCCTGACTGCTTAGAAGGGAACCTGGCTGTGGACGTGCCCCGAGGAGCTGTCAGGAAGGGCTGGGTGAGGCGAAGCCCTCACCAAGGCCAGGCAGCTGGGGGTGGCTCTCAGCTGAAGGGAGGCCTTCCATCCTGATGTAACGCAGGGCTTTCTGGGAGGGTCTCCATTTTTGATGTGCTGAGGCTCCTGCTTCTCCAGCCCTGACCATTCTGCCAAGTTCCAGAAAACCAGCAGCCTGGGGAAACTGGCTTCCCGGATCTCCGCAGGCATTCAAACTCACCATTCCCCAAACACAACTCTTGGTTCTCTCCAAACTGTCTTCTTCTATGGGCTCAGGGATGGCACCGTCACCCAGGCACTCAAGCCAGTGTTCCAGAAGTAATTCTTTTTTTTTAAAATTTTTATTGGAGTATATTGCTTTACAATATTGTGTTAGTTTCTTTTTTTTTTTAATTTATTTAATTTATTTATTTTTGGCTGCGTTGGGTCTTCATTACTGTGCACGGGCTTTCTCTAGTTTCGGCGAGCGGGGGCCACTCTTCACTGTGATACATGGGCTTCTCATTGCAGTGGCCTCTCCCGTCGTGGAGCATGAGCTTTAGGCACACAGGCTTCAGCAGTTGTGGCATGCAGGCTCAGTAGTTGTGGCGCACATGCTTCATTGCTCCACGGCATGTGGGATCTTCCCAGACCAGTGCCCGAACCCCTGTCCCCTGCATTGGAAGGCAGATTCCTAAACACTGCACCACGAGGGAAGCCCCAGAAGTAATTCTTGATCCTCTTCCTTTCTCCTCACCCGTATCTAAGAGGATCCCCAGAGCGATCTGACCCTTTGAGCGGCCTGTCCTTGCCCATTCCTCTCTCATAACCTCACTTTCTCTCCTTACCTCACTTTCTCTTTCTTGACCTCAAGTATACACATCTAGACTAATCACAACCTAGTTTTCATATGACTCACTTTTTGAAAATTGTCATTTTTTAACAATGAAGATAAAGGCTACGACCTTGACAATAACCTGCATTCCAAGACATTATTCCCCCATCCCATATCCTTGCCTTCTGAGGGGACCATCATTCTGCATCCTGTTTATCGCTCCACTGCTTCCTTTTTAATACAATCTTTTTTCATCTATATGCACGCCTAAAGTCTAATTTCAAATTTTACAAAAGGATATCATTTTGCATGTAATCTTTTATTTATTTATTTTTATTATTTTTTTTGGCGGGCGGGGGCACTGAGCCTCGCGGCATGTGGGATCTTAGTTCCCCTACCAGGGATTGAACCCACGCCCCCTGCAGTGGAAGAGTGGAGTCTTAACCACTGGACAGCCAGGGAAGTCCCTTGTATGTAATCTTTTAGAATTTACTTTTTTCACTCAATATTATCTTGCCAAGCAGGGTAGACTATTTGCAAATATGGCTGCAATTATTCTTCTTTGTGCCTCCACATTCCTTTTGCAATGTGACTTGATGCAATGGAAGCATCAAGAGGTGGAGTCTATTACCCCACCTCTTAAATCTAGGTCGGCCTTATGTATTATTTTGACTAATATAATGTGGCATAGTGCCATGTCTGAGTTCAGGCATTAAGAGGCATTGTGCTCTCCCTCATTCTCATGGAAACATCCATAGCCTTGTGAACAAGTCTGAGCTAGCTTGTTGGGTGATGAGAGACATGTGGCCCATTTGCCACCATCCCCCCTAGCTGACAGCCTATCAACCCTTGAAAGTCAAACCTCTTAGCTGACTCTCCACTGACTATGGACTCATGAGGAAACCCACCTAAGACCAGAAGAACTGCCCAGCTGAGCCCAGCCTAAAATGCCTACCCATTTATTTAATTGTGAATTAAATAAATAATGGTTGTTTAAGCCATTAAGTTTGGAGTGGTTTGTTAACACAGCAACCACCAACTGCTATGTCAAGATTCAGCCGTATTGTTGCCCGCTTCTGTGGTTCATTCATTTTCACTGCTGAATAATATTCCATTGTGTGTATATAGCATTGTTTATTCATCCACTCTCTTGCTGATAGGCATTTGTGTTTCTGCCATCGTGAAAATGCCTCCATTAACTTTTTTTGGTGCATGTTCTTTATTGAATATGTGCAAGAGATGAATTCACCTCTCTAGACTCACAGCTACTGGGAAACTTGAGTGCATTCTCCTCATTGTCCCAGAAGAAACTATCAAAAACAACAAAAAAGATCAGGACATTCCCTGCTCAAAATCTTTCTGGGGCTCCCCACTACCCTCAGGGTAGGGTCAAATGCCTTAATCTCTGTGACCTGGTCAGTTATCTCCTCTCTGTCAATAAACTTGGTAACTAAATAGCTCTGAGACCTTGGGGACAAATTACTTTACTTCTCTGTGCCTCAGTTTTCTCTTCTGGAAAATGGGGTTAATAACATACAAAAGCCAAATGGTAAAGCTGATGTTTCCTAAAGTACATCATACTTCAGGGCCTTTTCCCATGTGTGTCCCTCTACCTAGAAAGCCTGCTCTTTTTTTGTCTACCTAGTTAACTTGCCCGTCCAGACCTCGCCTGGGTGTCACTCAGTTTCCTGAGTTTACTCAACAGTTTACTGCTTTTCCTCCCCCACCTCCCCGTAGAATTGACCTCACCCTCCTCTGGGCCCCACTCTGCCCTGCACACGTCTATCATTGTTCACGTCTGTTTACTGGGCCTCTTTGAGGGACTATGTCCCATTCATTTCTGTATCCCAGAGCCTGGCACAGAGTAGATTCAGGATACATGTGTGGTGAATGAATAAATGAACAAATGAATTACCGACCTTGTTTCATTCATCATTCACCCATCAACCATCTACTGAGTCTGGCTCCCTGCTAGACACCGCCAGGGCTCAGAGGAGACCTCTGCCTTCAGAGTCTGATGGGGAGACGCAGACCCCTGTGTGGATAAGCGTGGCTCAGAGTGGTCTGGGCTGCAACACGCAGGTCTCCTGCCCAGAACAAGTGGAGCCAGAGGTCTGCCCTCAGGGAGCCCACTAACCATGGAAGGAAATGGGGCTGACGCCCGAGGCTGGACTAAGGAAACCCATGCATTCAGTGCATTTGGGATTCCGAGGATGCACAGGATGGGAGTTTAGAGTCTAGAGAGCCATGGAGATGCGTGACGGTGTCAGAAGCCTGGGTACAAGCTCCACAAGTGCAGGAACCATCCTCCTCACTCCTATAGCCCTAGGCCCAGCCAGGGCCTGACACTGAGGGGGTGGTCAACATAAATATTTGCTGAGTATGTGATAAATGAGGAGAGGGAATCCAAAGAAATGAGAACTGCATTCCAGTCCCACTCTGCCACATGGCGGTCAGTGACGACGGCCAGACACGTCTCCCCTCTGGCCTCAGATATTTTCCAACGTCCTATCCAACTCTAAATCCTATGACGATACAGAGATGTAGGCTATGCCCTCAGGGTGCTCCTTGACTGGCTGATGTGTGTGCGCGCGCGCGCGTGTGTGTGCATGCCTGTGCATGGGCACACATGCATTGTATCTCAGAGCCAGGGTTGGAAATGGTAACAGTAACAGCAACAAAAGAGGATAACTATCATTTTGGGCACAGAATGCAAAGTTGTCAGTGTTTCGCGCCCACTGTCTCATTTTACCCTCACACACACCGCGTGAGATGGGTGAGGTTCTTGTCCCCATTCTACAGATAAGGAAACTGAGTCTCCTGAGGAGGAATAAATGGTCCCACAGCTACTAACTGGCAGATGTGGGATTTGAAGCAAGATCTGTCTGACCCCAGGCTCTTAGCCACTCCCCGCCACCACCTCCCACAAGAGGTCTGCCCTCTGGCTCCTGGGTCTTTCTGCCACTTGAGGGCAGCTTTTGATGATGGAATCTGGCTGAGAGTTCAGACATGACGGAGGCCCAGGTTGGGGGGTTGTGGAAGCAGGGCGAACGAGGAGAGGACGTTCAGCCTCGCTACCTCTCCAGACCCCTGCTAACTGGAGGCAAATCCCCCGTGTGAAAGATCTGGCGTGGGTCCTCCGGGGTTTGCATGGGAGTTTTTGGAGTTTTTGGCTTTGCTTAACCGAAGGGCTTACCACAGTGC
Organism: Physeter macrocephalus; assembly: GCF_002837175.3. Lineage (NCBI taxonomy): Eukaryota > Metazoa > Chordata > Mammalia > Artiodactyla > Physeteridae > Physeter > Physeter macrocephalus. The sequence goes on from NC_041215.1 coordinate 3,093,011, forward strand.
TCTGGACTGTTTCTTTTCTGGCTGGGCTAAGGGAGGGCAGAGGTTAGTGGAGGCTCTGCCTTTGGCTCACCCTCAGGGAGGTGGATTCTTAGCCAGTCCCAGAGATCCTGAAATGGCCTCTCACACTCAGGCGGGATAACTGGGACATCGTGGCCCTCGTGGGCCCGGCTCCTTCCCTCACGTGCAACAGAGCAGCTTAGAGAGCAGCTCAGTGCTGGAAATCCAACCACACAGAAGGCTGCTACAAGCTGGCTTTTGAAAGGTGCGCTCTTTCTTCAAAAGCTTAAGGGAGGAAAAAAAAAAAAGCAAGAAAGAGAGACATAAAGAAGAGAAAAATTGACCAGATGAGGGGTCTGGTCTATTGAGCAAAATTCCCTGACCCATTCATCCTAATCATGTCTGCGGCTGAAGCCATCATGGAGCTGTTCTTGCAAACGTACTCAGTGGACAGCTAGTGGCCTTTTCTGCAGCTGCAGGCTCCCCATTCCAAGGCCCCAACTCAACAGGTCTGATGGAAGGTCTTGGATGCCGATCCCAGATCCAGTCACCCTGGCGGGGAGGGCCTTTCTGGGCCCCTGGGGAAAGAGTTAGTTGGTGGGGACCTACGATCCTGCAGCTGAAGCTGCAGCCCTTCCTGGAGGGAGGGGACTGGGGGTGGAAGGGTTTGTGGCGGTGAAGGGTGAGGGGGGCAGGAGCTGCCAGGGCTGTCTTGCTGGTCCCGGAGCCTCAGGAAGACCATCTCCTGGCTCCTCAGGGACTGTCCCTGGAAGTGACCTGAACCCCAGGGAACTGGGCCAGAAGCAACCTCCACCATGATTTCTGCACACGCCCCTGCCCCTCTGGCGAGGTGTGAGGGTAGGTGGGGGAAAGGCTTGCTCACCCAGACCTTCGGAAATATCCCGACACACTTTCTTCCAGGCCGGCCGATGTTACTTTCCAAGTATTTCACTTTCCATTTCTTCTCCAGATCTGGTAACAGGGTGTTCCTGCCCTCTTCCCCTTGCTGACCTTTTTGGCTGGGCCCTGCCTCTGCTGCGTTTCATCAAATCAACATGCTCTCAAGAAACCAGGCCAACTCTGTTCTCAGCCCCATGGAAGGCGCAGATGTGGGCTACGGGCCCTGCTTGGCCTACGGCAGCTTACCATCCAAACTGAGGGACACTGGACAGAGGGAAACAGGTGCCAGGGGACCCACGGGCTGTGAGTCTGGCATCCTGACTGCCAAGGCCAGCCCCGGCATCCTCTAGACAGCTGTGTTGCCCTGGAGAAGTGTCTTGAGCTCTCTGAACCTCAATGTACTTCTCTGTAAAATGGGCATTGTCCTATCTGCCTTGGAATGTTGTGGGGTTGAAACAGGATAACGAAGGTGTTCGAGGTGCAAGTGCACGTCTGGGTTGATACACGGTATCTGACACTGCTTTAAGTTTCTGAGGCAGAAGTCCACCCCTAGAATTTCCTCTCTTGGGGGTCAGCCTCTTCTGTGTGTTTCTAGGCAGGCGGGAAGAAGCTGAAACAGTAGAGTCACACATAACTGGGTTTGAATTCTGATTCAACTCCCTCCACCTCTCAGAACTCCAGTCGTAAATGAAATATAATATAATATGTGGATAAAAATGCCACCATCCTCAAGGGGTGGAGGGCAGGGTTAAGTGACACAACACAAGCCTTTGGCACAGCACCGCATGGCAGGATGGAGGGTGACCATCGTGACGATTCTTCCCTGGGATCAGGGTGGTGGCCTAGCCTGTAGTCTGAGGCGGCCTCGGGGGTTCTTGGCTGGGAAGCCAGTCGTTTCTCTAAGAGGAAAAAGGGTGCTGTATATCTCGTGCTCACTCATTCCCTCCCACTCACCAACACCGTTTTTCTTTTTCCAAGCCACGGGAGTTTTGCAGAGCAGATATAGAAAGGAGGGAGTAAAGAAAAAAAAAGAAAAAGAAAGAAAAAAAGCAGAGCCATCTGAAGCCAGAGTGGGCGTCGTGCAAGAGGCTCTGGACTTGCAGACAGCTGTAGCCTACATACGACATGCAATGAGAAAAGTCCCAGATCTCCTAAGCAGAGCTCCGGCCTACTTTGAAGTGTTGACAACACATAAAATTAAAAGCATCACAATGCAAATTATCACTTTGTTTTTTCCACTTTGATAGCCTCTACAAAGCATTTTATACCAATGAATCAATACAAATGTCTCTTTATGAGGACATCAGGAACCAAAAAAAAAAAATTGTTTTTTTTTTCCTTAAGAGAAACCAGGGAAACTAACAAAAAAATTTGAGCTCTGGCTTGCATAATAGCCCTAGGTAACATTGTAAGTTGGGTCTCTCCTTTTAACAGTGGCCGTGGAGGTCACTGAAGTCCATTGGCTTGGGTCACATCATCCAGACCCTGGATGAACGTCCTGCCTGCTGATGAATTTGCACCACAGGATGAGACAGTTCAGTCACAGCTGCGTCGCTATTATCTCGCGACTGCACATGTGTGCTTGTGCACATGTAAAAGAATATACATAGTGTATGTCTCCATAGGTATATGCACGTATAGATGTATACATATATATGTATTTTGTGGCTTGGTAAAATAAAGCTCGCAAATTAGGAATAATTTATAACTCGTTATAACTCGATTATTGGCTGGGACTCCCTTTATGTTACAACAGATGGACTTTTGCGCGAAATATTTTCCCCGAGTTGCTATAGAGACATGCCAACATCTTTCTGCTGAAGTGATTCCCTGCAGGCCTGTTTGCTGTTGCGACCGGTGCAGAATCGCTTGCAGGCTGAATCACTTGCAGCCCTCGCAGAGGCTGATTAAAGAGCCTGGCGGCCCTGGGAGTCTTGGGCCTCTCAGCTACTGCCATCAGGGATGGGCTGCAAAAGTCGTGAGGGCTGGACTGGGGGGTGGGGACTGGGCTGGCGGGTGGAGGAGGATGCCCAGGTGAGCCAGGCAACTGCAGGGGAGAGGAAAATAACATGGGCTCATCCAGGACCTACTATGTGCTACTCGTGGTTCTAGGAAGTTGTCCATCGTTCACCTTGTCTAGTCCCTATAGCAACCCTGTACGGTGCGTCCTATTATTCCCATTTTTCAGGTGGGGAAGATGAGGCACAGAGGAGTTAGGTGATTTGTCTGAGTAACTACCATAGCATTCAAACCCAGGTTTCTCTGACTCTATCATCTTATCGTTAGTGTCTTCCCCCAAAGGGGGTGGGGTGGGATAGATGGGGTGCATTTGGAACTCAGAATCTTGGTCGAACTGAAAAGCCACAGGCTGGGCAGGGTGGCCAGATGCAGCCCTCTGCCAGTTCCTCTGGCTGTTGGAGGATCCTCAGACGAAACCTCGAGCCTCTGTCACAAAACTCACAGTCCATTTGGGCAGACACACTCAGGCCTGTCTGACCAGCAACGTAAACATGGCCAAGCACTGAGACACTGTGGGTCCCAACTCCCGAGACATGGGCAGAGTTTCAAGGAGGACCCTGAGTCTCTGAGTCTCCTCCCCAGCCTCTTCCAACCCATAATAGACAGGATTCTTGGAGAATAAAAACAACCCAACACGTTAACAAGTATCTCAGTCTATGGAGATCTCTTCCTATGAGAGGACATTAGTCAGGACTCTTTAGATTGTTTAGAAACCTAATTAAAACTGCCTTAAGCTAATAAAGGTACATATTCCCAGGAATAAGCAGCTTCAGGTATGGTTGGATCCAGATGTCCAGTCAACCTGCATACATTTCTTTAATTCACTCTCTTCTAGCATGGCTTCACCTTCAGGCAGTCACTGCCCTTGTGATGGCAGCTGTCCAGCTCCAGAACTACTTCTCACCAGCTCAGCACCTTCGCAAAAAGAGAACTCTTCCCCTCAAGGTTCAAATACAAGTCCAAGAACTGAATTTCAAGAGATGCACTTGGGTCACATGCCAAGGCCGATCAGGTATCTAGAAGCCTGGAAGTGGAGTCAGCTCTGGCTAAGTCAATATGGCCTTAGAGTGGGGAAGGAGCAGCTCTCCCAAGGTCAAGTGGATGTTCTTGCCAGAAGAAGAGGAGAGGAATGCTGAGCAGGCAAACTCAGCCAGTGTCCGCCACAGAGAGGGAAATAACCTAATGTAATCTTTATTCTCATGACAGCCCTGAAGGGTAGTTATGATTTTTCTCATTTTACAGAAAAATGAAGCCCAGAGAGTCTGGGGACATTGCCCAAGGCCACGTCATGTGTCAGTGGTAGAGTCAGGATGGGAGCCCCCAAGCCTGGATTTTTGCTGGCATTTTTTAGGAGGAAGTGAGCCTTGCAGAGGGTCTAGAACCAGCATTTGGGAAATGGGTGGGAGATCCAGGTGGCCCCAGGATCCCAGCGTCAGCCAGAGGAAGATTCCAGGTCAGGCTCTTTGTGGTTCTTGTTCTTGTTTGTGCCAAGTAGCACAAGTCTTGAGACAAGCAGGTGCTTGCTTTCTTCATCTTTCCAAAAATCCCAAAGCATAATACATTTGAGGATGTTGTAAGCAGTTTATCATTTTACTTTGGTTATTTCAAGTCAAAATTATTTGACCTCGGCATTATTAAGGGTCCTATTTTTAAACATCTTTTGTGGGCTCTTTGGTTGCTCTCTTTACTTGGAGAAGGTCCCTACATCTCACGCCATCATAAACCCACAGAGCTGGGATCTTCCAAGAAGGTTTTGGATGGAAACACCTCAATCCGGGCCTGAAGACCGAGGCTGGTGCTGTTGTTTCCTCCCCTCCCAATCCATTTCCAACCCTTGTTCAATCTTAAATTTCATCACCCCTTTGAGGACTACCCTGATAGCTTCACACCCATGCTTACTCCTGGCCCAAACATGGCCCTGCTTATCTGTGCTGCACAGAGAAACGTTTTGCAACTCTGGACTAGGTCCCAGTCATCTGGACTCATAATTTAGCCTGCCCTTGAATTCATCTGTAGAATCTTGTCTTTCAAGAATAGATTCAAAATAAAGTTTGTAAAGGGCTTTGCAAACTGTAAAGCAATATTATGACTCATGTTATTCTGTATCTCATCCTCACCAGTCTCTTGGTTCTTTTGTCATTGAAATTTGCTATAATTATACATATAATTATTATGTATATCAATTACATATAGATAAATATGTTTATATACCAATATACTAAATATACATATATATACCTATACACAAATATATATATTTTATGTATATACCTATATATATACTATACACACACACACACACACACACACACACACGCTTTATTGGATCTGTCTCCCTCACCAAACACTATGTTCCAAGAAGGTGTGCGTCGTGACTGTCTTGTTCATCATTGTTATCCCAGCACATGGTATTGTCCTGGTGGGGAATTAGATGCTCAGTAAACGTTTGCTAAATGAATGAATGCATGAGTGAATGAGTGGGTGGATGAAAAACATAGTCTGGCTTTCCCAACCAGGTGGTAAAGCAAACGCAATGGAGTTAGGCACATCTGGTTTCAAATCACAGCTCTGTCGCTTCCTAGCAATGTGAACTTGGGTAAATGACCTTTCTGTGTTTCTGTTTTCTCATCTGTAAAATGGGTCTAATAACATATTTCACTGAGGATGCTAAAAGGTCACCTATGTGAATTCAGTGCCTTCAATAGTAAGCACTCAATAAATGTCAGAACCCTTCTCTCTTCCCCTCTTTAGCAATTCTACAATGCCCACAATAGTGGGCAAATATTAGATGTTTAATAAATACTTTTTGATTGATAGATGGATGAATTTATCAAAGTGATGGGCACAACTTGGGTGTGGGATTTCCATTCCTGGTTGAGAGAAAACTGTGAGATGGGTAACTGAGTCAAGAATTCAGAGAGGCCGTGGGCAGTGATGAGAAGTTAGAACAGGGAGGTAACTAGCTAGTGTTTGCACACACACGTGTGTGTGTGTGTGTTCATTTTTGCATGGATATGGATAGATGTACACAAAGAGAGAGAACCAGTTATTCAAAGTCTTTTGATTCTTTGTTAAGAAGTTGAAGTTTATAATCAAACGGGTTCTTGGAATCCCCTGGAAGTTCTTGAGAAGGAGGAATGCGATGGAAATTCTTTTAGTATCTACATAAAGAAGAGACTTAAACAGCGAAAGGCTGTGAAGGCTGTTCTAGTAATCTAGGAAAAAGAGAGAAATGGCTAGTAGGCATTCAATAAACCATGTTGACATCAAAATGTAAAAAGAGGCAAGACTTGAATATTCCTTGGATCCATAAATCAAGAAATATTTATCGGGTATGGAGCAAGAGAGAGTAGGGACCAAACTTGTTTTTATTTTTCCTTCTAAAACTATAAATGTGATTTTTCCTTTGCAAAATAATATAGCCCCACTACAGAATATAATTCGAAAATGAAAGGAAAAATAATCATCCATAATCCTACAACCAGAACAGCCCCATGACTGCATTTTATGTCCCCACATCTATGACCATAGGAGAATGAAAGAGTCTGCTGTGTTCATGATGGGGATATAGAAGGAGGGTCAGAAGGGTGTTACAGAGTTCATGGCTGAACTCACTCACTCATTTGCTTATTTGATTCAACCTTCACGAGAGAGACCTAAGCAGCAAAACCACACCTTGACCTCGGGTTGGAATCTCCCAGTCTCTTTATGCAACTCTGGACATCAACCAAGTTGGGTTACCTCCAACCTGATCACCAGAGTCCTCTTCCTTCCTCATTGGGTTGTGGACATTTTAGTGTTTTGTCTTTTTTGCATCTGCTACCCCTTTCTTATTGTATCTGATCTTCCTTTGGGAAGAGTCCTCATTGTGTGGAGTCCTGGCAATAGAGTTCTTACTGACTATTGTGTTGGTCAAAGGTTGCTTAGCTGGTCCACCCACCAGATGTCCTTGGCCATTCCACATTCTTCTGTCAGTATATGAGTAGGTTGGTTCATCAGCCTGATGGCCATTTGGTCAGCTGGTTATCCAGGCTTCTGGGGAGGTAGGCAGGTTAACCTATAGTCCGCTGGCTCACTGGGTGGAGTGTTGGTCTGTTCACTGGCCAGTAGTCTATCTGGCTATCAGTTGGGCAGTCAGGCTGTTCACTGGTGTATCAACCACTCCATTGGCTCCACTATCACTGGGTTATTTCACCCATCTGACAACCTGGCGGTCAGTCTCTCCATTAGCTTGCTGGTGGCCAGCTCTTCAGTCAGTAAGTCAGTAAGTCTATCAGTTGCCAGTGAGTCGGCCGGGCCTCACCCCTGTGAGCCCCTCCAGCTGGTGACCTCAGTCCTCACCTGAGTGTGCAGGGGGAGAAGCTCATTTCCTCCCCGCGGAGGTCCTTTGAAGGGCTCAGTCAATCCTTGGAAACGAAATCAAAAGTTATTTATTAGGTACGAGAGTGAAAACAGCCCCATCACTCTAAGTTACTGACAGCTAACCTGAGCTTACTCATTTTCTTTCAAAACTCCTTAAAATTCAGAACCATGGTTTCTTTTCTTGCCCCTTCTCCTACCCCCTGGGCCTGCCTTCTCCTTCTTCGGCTGTGGCATTGGTTTGCAGGAGCACGTGACTTCATCAGCTGACCCCGATGCCAACCAGAGCTGTCAAGGTCCCTGCAGAGATGAATCACCCTCCGGGAAAGGAGGCGTGTGGGGAGCCAGGCAGGTTCCCAGACCCCGGGCCTTGGCCTTGGGGTCCTGCTCAGGGGCTCATGACCCCAAGAGGAAGGCAGTAGTCCAGCCTATGGGGCCATTTTCCACTTGGAGGCCTGATGTGTCTGGAAGGATGATTCACTGGGATGGGCTCCAGCAAAGGGGGTTAAAGAACAGTTTTCCTGTGGGCCCTTCTTTCTTTCAGGTGGGAGAGGAGGGGACATAGGCTGTTTAATATCCAGGGCAGATTTCCCAATGCCTAAGAGAACAGGCAGCATACTAGGCACCAGGACACCTGGGTTCCAGGCTGGTCCACAGCTAAGAGCAGAGAAAGAAGTTGGCTCTTGTCTATCTCCTAGCTCCCCACTGAGCCACTGTCTTTCCAGGTTTCCACTTCCCTCCCTCACCTCCACCTCAGGTTCTCCATGCTCATCAACTAATCTCTAAGAACCAACCCTGTGCCTGGGTTTGAGCGGTCAAGTTCAAGTTCAGCAAAAGGCATATATTGAGTGCTTATGGGGGTCAGGGTCTTCTGTTCTTTCCTTCCAAAGGGCATACCTCTTCATTTATTTATGAAACAGATATTTACATTTATCTGCATACTTGCTGCCTTCCAAGCAGTGGACTGGGTATAGAGATAGTGTTAAGCAAAACAGGCATCATCCCTGCCTTCATGGAGATTAGCGTTTAGACAGATTCACATGGATCAGATGATCACACAAAAGAGTGTTTAATCTACTGAGATAGGTGCTTTGATGGAAAACACCAGTGGTATATGAGAGAGACTATAAGGACACCTAATCCGATTGTGGTTTTGGGGAGCCAGGGGGGCTTCCCCAAGCAAATGACTGAATAGGAAGATTAAAAGTTACCAAGGTGAAGAGAGGAAGGATCATCTCAAGTAGAGGGGACAGCATGTGACACAGCCTTGCAGAGGGAGGGAAGCTGAAACATCAAGGCACTGAAACAAAGTTCCTTGTAGCTTTTGCCAGAGAGTAGTGAGATTAGTTCATAGAGAGGCATTCATTTTTCTTCATTATTACATTCATTCATTCATTTGTACATTCATTCATACATACATTCATTTCCTCATGCATTCATGCACACATTCCACAAATACTTACTGAATACTTACTCGACATCTGCCTTTCTTTCAGAGTTCACTGGTTGCAAGCGACAGAAACCAGGGCTGGCTAAGCAGTGTTCGCTGGGTAGCCCTTAGAAGAATGCTGAAGAACCGTAAAATTGGTGGGTCGGGCTTCCCTGGTGGCGCAGTGGTTGGGAGTCCGCCTGCCAATGCAGGGGATGCGGGTTTGTGCCCCAGTCCGGGAGGATCCCACATACCGTGGGGCAGCTGGGCCCGTGGGCCATGGCTGCTGGGCCTGTGCGTCCGGGGCCTGTGCGCCATGGCGGGAGGGGCCGCGGCGGCTGCAAAAAAAAAAAAAAAAAAATTGGTGGGTCATGGGAGGAGCAGGTTTAGAAAGGAAGATTGCCATCCATCTCTGGGAACCATGGTAACCTTCTTGTAGCAGGCCCTGTAAACTCAGCCACTGCTATACCACTATCCACCTTTCCTTGTAGTATGAAGATCCAAAGCCCTGATAGGGAGTTCAGTCTGGCTCTCATATACTTGCCCCCTACCATACCAGGTCTATGAGAGAAAGGATATAGCCCCTTGGCTTTCTTACTGGTAGGTCAGCGCCTGGATTTACTTTTTCACCAAGAATCCATGCAAAGGGGGAGTGGTTATTTTCTGAGAAATTTTTTTGTGTGTTAGTAGAGAGGGTAAATAGATATTGAGTAACCCCAAGTTATCTACCAGTCATTACAACCTTCAGATCCTAAAGGTCAAGCTAGGACTCCCATAACCTTCTTGGCAATGGTGTGGGGAATCCCAGACACATACTCCCATGTTCTTCTTTCCAAATCTGGCTCTGGACTGTGTCTTTAGGCACACAGCTTCCCAGCCAAGGCCTCACAGTTCTTCATTTATGAAATGGGCATACAAATCCTCCCTTTGGTACCTCCCAGCATTGTAATGAAAGTAAAGCAACTCAATGCCTGTTGAAAGTCTTTCAGAGTCAAAGCTCTTTATTATCATGGAATCCCTGAACTCTGAGGCTGAAAATACTTGACCAAGGTGGGGCTCCTCTAAAAGGTAACAAGACCTTTCACTCAGCAGACAGGAGTAATGCAGAGTTGCCTGGGAGAGAGAAGGACTTGGGCACAGAGGGCTGACCTGGGGAGTCTTGAGAAAGGCACAGGGATTCTCCCTGGATTTGTCTTCAGCCCAAGTCTCTGGACTCATCTCTGGGTTGAGTAACAAGCTAGCAGCAGGCCGTCAGTAGAAGGGAAAGGTCTGTAATACACTGGGGTCCAAGCAATCCTGCTATAGGACTCAAAGAGGGAGTGAGCCATCCTCCCACTGCTACCACCATCCCCCATGCAACTTTGGCATCTCTAGAATTTACGTGTAGCAGCTGCAGGAGACAGTGAACAGCCAGGGCCCTGCAGAAGGGATGTGTTCATGGGCACACATGGGGTCCTCTGGACATTCCTGGAGGTCCTTGGGTTGGAAGAGTCATTTTACTAGATGCTTTGGGGGAAACTTAGTTCATACGAGCAACATTTACTGACTATATACCATGTACCAGGCATTTTCTCCCTCAGTGTCTCCGCCATGATGCTTTTTCTAATATTCCTGTTTCACTTCTTTCACTGTCTCTGCTCTGAACTTGTACTTAACCATCCATCCATCCATCCATCCATCCGTCCACCCATCCACCTTCTTAGCAAAAGACGAACATTTAGTGGTGATATAGCCTAGTTGATTAACTGCTACCCATTGGCAGAAGCTTAAGTCGTTTCTAGTTTTTACTGTTATAAACAATACTGTAATGAACATCTTTGTGCATGCCATGGAAAATATTTATGGAGCACCAACATTATAACAGATTTATACTAAGTTCTTTGGTAATATTAGTTAACTTTTTAATGAGTATGTCTTGAGTTCCCAACCCTCGTAAAGTATGTTTTGACTTTGCCTTTGTAGCCTCCATAATTCATCCCCCTCAAGTAGCTGCTTCATAGACATTGAATGATGAATGGATCAATGGATGAAAATAATGAGCCACCTATGGAACCAAAGTGTGGGTCTCCTGAGAACTCCAGCTTGGCTCCTACAAATGAACTACTTCCCACCTCTGATCCAGCCCTAGCTGTGGTAGCCTGATCTCAAGATTTGGGGCTTTTTTGGTTTTTCAAAACTTTGGGATTTGCTCTCCTTTCTGCACTTCCATCTGTGTCTCCAGCCTCATCAACGACCTGGGAGTTAGGAAGGGGAGCAGGAAGGGGGATACATGAAGTGTCAGCCATGGGCTATGGGCCAGAGCTGGGTTCTTCCTTTCTGCCTCTGAACACGTAGGAACAGAGCTCATGCATCTTCTTCTTTTTTCTTTGAATTTCATTTTATTTATTTATTTTTTTCATGCATCTTCGAATGGTGCTCCCACTGAGCTCAAACCTGCCACACCCAACTGCTCCCCATTTGGCCACCTTCTCTGCACACACACACCTCCGTGCCTCTCCTTGTGCTGTTCTCTCTGCTTGGAAAGCCCTCCCCCTGCTCAGGCATCCATTCAAAAGCCACTGCTTAACATGTTCCCATGAACTTCCTGCCAGGAAGAACCAATCAATCCAGTGTTCTGCTCCCATGTACCTTGCGGATCTCTATTGCAGCTCTTCCCATATTACCCTGGCCAGTTCCTCTAATCAAGGACTATCCCTTATCCAGGGATGGCAAAGAGATTGCACTTCAATGTACCAGCTCTGATCAATTAATCGTGGCTGCCTGGAGTGTTCTGTCTAGAGCAGGGCAGACCAATACGATTGTAATGGGAGACACAGTGATTTAAAATTTTCCGGTAGCTACATTCAAAAAAATAAATAGGTGAAATTAATTTCAGAAGTGTATTTCAGGGAATTCCCTGGAAGTCCAGTGGTTAGGACTCGGCACTTTCACTACCTTGGCCTATGTCCAATCCCTGGTCGGGGAACTAAGATCCCGCAAGCTGCGAGGTGCGGCCAAAAAAAAAAAAAAAAGTGTATTTCATTTAACCCAATATATCCAAATATTATCATTTCAACATACAATCAGTATAAAAATTATTAATGAGATATTTTGCATTCTCTTTTTCAGACTGAGTCTTCAAAATTCCATGTGGAAATTACACTTACATTTCAATTCAGATGCCGTTTTCATCAGAAATACTTGTTGTTTATTTAGAGTTCATAAAATTTATAGTTGAAGTAGATTTGCATTTCCGAGTTGTTCCAAACATTCGTAAAGTTTTCCAATAACTGGGCGATCCCTTGTTAAATGTAAATTAATTAGGAAAGTAAAAATTCAGTTTTCTGGTGACACTAGCTACATTTGAAATTCTCAATAGCCGCATGTGACCAGTGACTGCAGTGTGAGAGAGCAGATCTGGAGGGATTCTGAAGCTGCAGAATGCTGCAATCAGCTGGCAAAGCTTGCCTTGGAGGTGTATTTGGGCAGTGGGCACCCCTGGGCCTGATATTTGTCATTCCTGGTTTTATTTATCTCTGTATCCCCAGTGGCTGGGGGGAACTCACTCGATGTTATGGAGGAATGGCCTCATGGATATCCCAATGACTTGGGATGTGCTGAGAGCTGGCACACTCTGAGCTTTCTTACCTGGAAAGGGAAATGGTGATAGAGAGTCCTTGCATTTTTCTGAGAAGGGGACTGACAGAATCAGATTAGCACGTGACAGTTGGCTCTGGTGTTGGTTGGAGAACAGCCCAGAGGGCACAAGCCTGGAAAGGGCAGTGGGCAGGGAGGAAGCATTGCAGTGACCAACTCAGAGTGAGATGAGATGGTTAAAGGCCAAGTCAAGACGCTCTGGCTCCCTCCACTCTTGGAAGGAAAGTCCCAAGAAACTGGTCATTGTTCCAGTCCTGGGGCAGGGCTCCCCTCCCTCCAGGGAGGCACTGTATTTGTTGCTGACTTTTATTGCTATTATATGCATTGACCTCACTCTGAAGAGGGAGCTAGAATACACATGAAGTGGTGGAAAGAACAGGACCCTGGGGTGAGAAGCTCTCCAAGGTCAGTTGAGTGGCCATGTGACCCTGGGCCAAGTGACCCCACCTCTCTGTGGCTAAGTTTTCTCACAGGAGGACTGCTAAGCTGCCCATGCAGTATTGTGTGTCTGTGTCTGGTGGGACGTGTGTGTGTGGGGGGGTGGTGCACGAGATGACCCATGTACCTGTAAACTGAGTCTTTATGGATCTGGCATGTAGTCATTGTAAGGGTTCAGGCTATGGCAGTTGTTGCTCTATTATCATTCCCATACGAACAGCTACTATTTATTTTCAGTGCAAGGACTGAGATAAGAAAAGGTGAAACACAGACTAGAAACTCCCCGCATCACCCCAGAATGGGAGGGAGCAGATATGGGTACCTTTTGCGACAGCACCTCTGGGAGACTTCCCCCACCAGAGTGAGGAGATGGCAAGGTCTAGCAGAATTATTCTGACCATGGACACTGAAGTCAGTTTGCTCGGTGGAATCCCAGATCCACCACTTCCTAGCTGTGCCTTGGTTTCTCTGTGCTTCAGTTTCCTGTCTGTAAAATGGGGATCATAATAATTCCCTCCTCACCGAGAGTGCTGTTTGTGTTGGTATTATTTTTATCACTCTTTATGGGCAACAGCATAGACTGGCTCTCACATGGCCCAGCCAAACCCCCTTCTCTAGCCAGTGCAGTGGAAACAGTGAGAAGGACAGGAAGGCAAGGGTCCACTACATTTGGTCAAAGAGATCAATTGGGTCCCTCCCTGGCTCTGCCAGGTTCTTCAATACAGGGAGCAAGGCTCTATTTAAGGGGCAATGACGGGTTTGCAGGCTTCTCAGAGTCGGCCACGCCCACTGTGCTCACAGGTGCACAGTGATGGGCAGGGAATGAGTGGGCAAGGTTAGCCATGAGCACGTAATCAGAGGCTACATCCTCTTGGCAATGACAGCTTTAACAACAGGCATCACTGACAGTTTAGATCAATGCTTCCCCAGTGTTGGGGCAACAGACTGGCTGCAACAGAATCACCTGGGGAAGTTTTTTAAAAGTACAGATTCCCAGGCCCCGTTCCAGACCCACTGAATCTGGATCTCTAAGTGTGGACTCAGGAATCTGTATATTTTAAAAGTCTCCCCTGGGGGGATTATGATGCACAACCAGCCTTAGAAACCACTGGCTCTCAGCTCTGAAATGGGAGTTGGCACAAGAATTAATAGTGCCAACAGAACAAACCTGAGTATGTGATTGGAAAAAAAAAAGAACGACTCCCTCAAGTCCTCAGCTATACTAACAGAGGCATGCATCTGGCCCCAGGATTAATTAATGGTAAACAGTGTGGCAGGGCACAACACCGTGTGACTCAGTCTTGGTGGCTTTGATTCCTTGCTAGCATCACAACTTTTCTTTCTTCAAGCCCCAACTCAAATCCTGTTTAACTGTGTCCTTGGAGAGGAAAGTAGAGAGCAGATAACAGATATCAGATAAGGGTTAAGACCAGCCCAACTAAGAAGTTCTACTTCCAGAGAAATACTAGCTTGAGTACACCAGGAAATATGACAAAGCCCTGTTTGTGATTTTAAAAAGAAGTGGGAACAGTTGTCCATCAATGGGTAAATGCATAAACAATCTGTTACTTATCTAGTGAGTACTACATGGCAGTTAAAATTAGTGTGAAACATTTCTGTGCCTCAATATGTCTCAAAAAAACAAGATGTAAAAGAATATCTATTACATGATATTATTTAAATTCTAAAACAATTTTATATATAATTTGTGGACACACCCATACATAAAAAAGGAATTAAACTTGCATGGAAATCGTTATACATGTCATCTTCAAGCTACTGATTACCTCTGGGAGGGAAGGGACAAAGCCCTGGAAAAAGATCAGAAACAAATAGGACAAATGTCAGCATCTATTGAATCTCCGTGGTAGATCAATGGGTATCCTGTTATTTTCTATTGTTTTAAATATGTCTGAAATACTGTATAAGAAAAATAAAGCAAGCTGGAATTTCAGAGAAATCCAAGACGTAGGGGTTCATGTACACTGGGAAGGTTGGGAATGAGTCCTGGAAGATTCGGGGTTCAGTGGGGGTACGTTTTGAAAACTTGTAAGGAAAAAAAGAATGACCTTGTTTGTTGTTCTGAGGCTCAAGTCTTTGTCTTTTGATGGAGGCATTTAACCCATTTATATTTACTTCAGAGCTGATTAAAAACATTTCCCCCTCATTGGAGGCAGTGCAGATGAGTGATGGATAGATTTCACAAACATGTTTGTTTCACAGCTCCATGGTCACGAACTCCACCCATGCACGAGAAACGTCAACAGAAGATTTGGGGTCAGTGAGCGACCTTTGTTTGGATGATAAGAGCTGTGCTAGTGCCAGGTCTTTCAACCAGATCCATCTGAAATCTAAGTGGAATTTAAAATGAGCAATCTTCATCTCAAAGTGGATGTTGTCTCACCAGTTGGGACCCCATCAAACATATTGCTAAAGGACATTTCACTCGGAGAGGCAGGGAGGCGTGATGCAAAGAACATAGATTCTGAGACAGACACAAAACAATTCCATATATAGTTTGCCACAGCTGGACGCTCACTCTTGCTGAGTGGGTGCTCATCTCCACCCCACCCAGATGGCAGATTGAGAGTCGGGCAGCCCTGGGATTGAGTCACATCTCTTATACTTACTAGCACTGGATGAATTAGTTCATCACTCTGAACTTCAGGCCCTCATCATAGAACCGGGACACTGGCGGCTACCTAACAGAGCTGTTGGCAAATTGAACCAGATAGCTTATCTAAACCCCTGACACGTGATGGGCCCTTGGTGGACTTTATTTTTTATTTTATTTTCCCTCTCCCATCTCTGGGGTACTGACACAATCTCATTTCACCCTCCCAGGAAGGTAGGCAGGAAGTGAGCCCCACAGAAGGGTTGATGCTGGCCTTGAGGCAGGTTCCTCAGACTGGCCACCAGGCTGTTATTGTCTGTGGTTTCCTGATCAGTCCACCGACGGTTCCATCAGGGAAGGCAGGGAGATTCAGCCACGGGGCGGGGGGTGGGGGGGAAGGAGGGGAGGGAGGAAGGACGCCCCCTCCCCGCCACCAGCCCCCATCCGAGGAGTGTCCAGCCGGCCTTCCAGTGGCTGCCAGCTCTCCTTCTGAGCTTGCATCAGCAGACAGGAGCAGCATGTTGAGGCCTGTCTGCACTGGCTCCACGCTCCATGTGCCCTGGCCCCCATACACCATTTGTCGGGCAGCAGAACAGAATTTGCTCATAAATAAACAAGATCTTGGGTTTCACGTTGGGGAGGCGATGACAGAAGAGGGCCTGGGGCTCTCGCCGTTATCTGCACCCGGGCCTGCCAACTCCTCGCCGCCTGGAAGGGCCGAGAGCAGAGAGGAAGGAGAGCCCAGCCAAGAGCACATTTTTCGGTCATAGAGTCACTGCCTGGCGGCCAGCGCAGCTCCTCTCATTTCCCGCGACGTCCCTCACACTAGCCACCAGGGACTCTGGGCTCGGCAACCACCAAACCCCTGCCCAGCCAAATGTAAGCACCTGAACTTGGTTAGTAGGGAGGTGGGTGGAGGGTCGGTCACAGCCTGGAAGATGTCAGGCCTGGAGGAGAGGGGTTTAGCAGTTTCTAGCCTAGACCACCTGAAGTGTCCCAAATGAATTCTCAGCACAACCCCACGTGGCCAAAAATGGGGCTTGTTCCGTCCAGGGGCAAGCCCGGTGCTGGCTGAAGAGGAAACTGAGGACCATCCCACACGGTCTAGGCACTGAGCGTTCTGCGTCCATGTCTGATGAAGATCGGATCCCAGGCAGAAAATGATCACCTTCCAGCCTTGGGAGAATGGAAGAAATGGAAAACTACACAACAAGAAAAAAGGATGAATTATTGCCACACAGATGAATCATACACACATAATGTTGACTGAAAGAAACCAGACACAAAAGAATATATACTGCATGATTCCATTTGCATAAAGTTCAGAAATAGACAGAATTAATCTATGGTGATCAAAGTCAGAATCATGGTTACCTCTTGGAGGGGGGACTGACTTAGAAGGGGCATGGATGCTGGTAAGGTCCTGTCTCTTGATGTAGGTGGGGATTACATGAGTGTCTCCATCAGGGAAAGACCCTGTGCTGTATTCATGGGATGAATGTGCTTTTCTACCTTATCTTATGTAGGTTAACCCTCAAGGAAAAGTTTTTTTTAAAAGGATCTTAAAAAGAATGAAAGCAAATCAGATCACCTCCTTCCGTGATTAAAACCTTAACACCGGCTGCCTACTGCATCTCCAAACTCCCAACCTAATGTCACCTTCTCAGAGAGGCCGTCCCTGACTGCTTATTTTAAGTCGCTCACCCTTTATCACTCACTACACTGTCTTTTTTAATTGTCATCCTAAGAGGTACCATCATCTGAGGTGATTTCATTTATGTATCTATTTGTGTTTTGTCAGCCGGCCTCCACTTGGATTTAAACTCCTCCAATTGTCCTGTTCCTTCAGGATCCCCATTGCCTGCCTGTAGGAGGTGCAGCAGGCATTTGGTGTTTGTCTTTCCAGCAACCAATCCCCCTCTCCATTTAACTGGAGATTCCACCTTTCCCCAATTCTCAGCCCATGTGGTCTGGGTGAAGTTTCTGGAGGACTTTTAATTTTTCCTGCCGTACTTGAACCTGAATGAATGTGGGACTGTGTCTGTAGCTGCAGCCAGCAATGCTACTATGTGGAGGAGGGAAGAACTGATAGATGCAAAGAGACTAGGTCTTGGAAATATCACTTGAGGCCTAGTTCAAGCTATACCTGAAACGAGAACTATACCCGAACTTCCAGTTACATGAATCGTTAGATTCCCATTTTCTTAAGCTACTTTGTCTGGGTTTTCTTGCAACCAATGAGTGTCTGTGCCGAGCCCTGTGCTGGCTGTAGAGAAAACTGAGGACAGTCTTACCCAGTCTCTAGGGGGCAGTAAGCACTGTGTCCACATCTGATGAAGATCTGGTCACAGACAGAAAACAACACACCTTCCCAACAGTGGGAGAGTACTAAGCTGTTCAAAATATTCACTGAGTAAATAAGTCAATGGATGGATGGATGGATGGATGGATGGGGAAAATGGGTGAATGGGTGGATGAGTGAATGGATGGGTGTATTTCTCTTGAGGAAAGTTGCTCATCATCACAAGGCAATGGAAGTAGAAAAAACTTTAGATTCCAGGTGGGAGAGACCACTGGGCCTGGAGGGCTTCACAGATAAGGCAGGGATTGAGTCAGATATGCAGGAAAAAACTGAAGACCAGTATTTCTTGATACCGTTACCACAAGGTTGGTATAATTATCTCCACTTTGAAGATGAAGAAACTGAGTCTCAGAAAGGTATAAGGGTTAGCCAAAGTCACATGGCCAGAAAGTGGCAGCCGGGATGGAAACCCAGGTCTGGCTGATGCCAAAATTTCTCTATGGGCTCCCTTCCCAGTCTGCTGCCTGGGACCCTGTGTCTGCAGTGTCAGAAAATGAACTGAGAGGACAGCGGTCTCAAAGTCCCATCCTGGCGATGTTCAGGGCCCCCTGGGAGGCCCAGGCCGGATCCTCTCCACCCCTCGGAAACTCATGTCAGCGGCCTGACAGCTGTATTCCACTGGCTGGCCACAGCTGCCACTGAGGTCCTTGTTCCTGATGCTGAATGTTCCACCACTTTTTCCTGGCACCCCAGGCCTGACGGCCGCTCAGGAAAGCTACTGTACTTGTGAGAAAAGTGAGGTCAGTGCATGTTTCCATCTACTCGGAGAAGGAAAACAAAAACAAATATTCTCGCTACTGAATGTGCTTTTTATTCAGCAGAATCCATCCCCAGAAGGCTTAATTTATGGTTCACCCATAAATTGTCCCTGAGCATATTTACCAGGGGACATCGTGGGGAAGCCTGGAAGGGTCTGTGGCCCTGGCTACGTCCTGGCAGGGCCTCCAGCTCCTACAGCAGCAAAGGCCAAAGGGTAACAGCAAGAAGATGATGGTCAGGATCACAGAGAGTGAGGTCAAGCCGTGGGGGCATATATAGAACAGTGAGAAGAAATGACTACTTACATTTCTGCTTTGCACATGCTGTTCTGGAATACCCTTCTATTGTCCAGTCTGGAGAACTCCTACTCATTCGTCAAAGCCCAGCTTCAGCCTTCCCCAAAGGCTCTGGGCAGAGATGGCCCTATCTTCTTGGAACTCGCTGAGCCCTGCATCCATTCATCTTGGGACAGGCCACCTGGTATGCTTCTGTTTAGCCAGGGACCTCTCAGAGGCAAGGACCATGGCAACACACCTCTGAAAGCCCGACCTGAGTCATAGAACATAGTGAGTGATGAGTGAGAGAGAGAGTGAGAGAGCAAGCTGGGGCAAGAAAGAGTGTGGGCTACAGAGCGAGGCTGGTAGAGTCTCCGGGGCCCTGCAGGATGGTGGACTGAACAGCAGTCTGTCAGAGTTGGGGATGGGGCTTGTGTGGCTTTGGAGACCAGGTTCAAGAGGTATGTTTTAATGGTGGGAAAGAAGGCATGGCTGAGATGGGGTGGGTGACAGCTGACCGTCACCCCCCGAGGCTACTGGATTTCAAATCCAGGCTGACCTCTCATTTCACAGAGAAGGACATGAGAGCCAGCAAGGGGCTGCCTTGTTAAGCTCATTCTTGCCTGGTGCCCCATTCACACCCCACTGTTCTCAGATGCACCCTAAACCCCTCTGGGTTCCTGCCTCTGCCCCTCCCCTCCTCTCTCCCCCAACCCAGGAGATCTATGTTCTGCTCACTGGCACTTTCTGGGCATGTGGTCAAACCCACAGCTCTGGATGCCACTCCCTCCTCCTCTGGAGCCTCAGTTTTCTCATCGCTGAGACCAAGGTTGCTATCGCTGCCTCAGCTGGGTCAGAAATGAGGTTTTACTGGTGAAGCGCTTGACACGGTGCCTGGAACAGAGTAGGCGCTCAGTTCCTTCCTTCCTTCCCCAGACTCTGTTTGGCTTTTCCTCCTCTCTCTGTGAAGTCTATCCCCTCCCCCAGCCGATCCCCACCCCAGGCAAAAGTCTGTCCGACCCTGGAGTCTTGGTGGCCACTGATCAGGCCTGTCCCCAGTGTTTGTGTCCATAGCAGCCTTGTTACCCTCGTGATGTATGGCCTGGGTCGGGTGGGTGTCAGTTGGCTGCCTGCCCCATTCCCTTCCAGACGAGAAGGGCTGGGAAGCTTGATTTCATTTATTTTCATACATAAGAGACAAAGGGGCGGGGAAGAGAGAGAGAGAAGGGGGAGGGCTGGGGGGGCGGGTGGCCGGGAGAGCAGAGAAGAGCACAGAAGGAGCCTCAGGCCCCTCTTGTCTCCTGATTGCTCAGGTCTGGCCGACAGTCGCCTGCCACCGCTGGAGGGGCTGACCAGGAGCTTCAGAAGCCACATGGCCACTCACAGTGAATGAAGGTCTCTGGTCCTCCTCTTCCTCCCCGGCGAGCTTCTTCTCTGGAGGCTGGGGACATGTCTCCTATAAATTATTCTCCTTCACAGGCAGAGCGTTTTTCTTTATGGATCATGCAGGATCCGCCTCCGGCCTCAGTGTGTATAAAACAACAAATCAGGAGAAATTTGACTTGACCCAAGCAGGGAAGTTTCCATCCATCACAAGAGGAAAAATGTTGGTGCAGCAGGGAGAGGCACAGAGCTGGTGACAGACCGAGGGGCGCGGGGACAGGGCAGGGGGCTCCAGTCTGGGTTCTCGGAGGCTCCAGGGTGGGTGGGAGACACCCACGGGCTCCAACAGCATCAGTTTCTGGAGCAGCCATCATTCCCTGGTCTCTCACTGAGCACTGCCTTGACCTTCTCTTGGGCTCCTCTGGGCCCTGCCACACCTGGATAAAAGTCACCCTTCGCCCCATTCTCTCCCTTCCCCTCCACACAGAGCTCCTCATAGCTTCCCAAGCAGGCCATGCTCCTCTGCACCTCTATCTTTGTGCACGCTGTCCCCACGGACTCAAAGAACAGCCTTCCCTTCCAAAACCTGACTCATGGGCATGCCCGTGGTGATGTTTCCTAGACCCTCAGGGAGAGCTGCCCATGTCTTCTTGGGGGTCCATCACCCTCTTGAGTCAGTGAAATCATTTTCTATGTTTCTGTCCCCCCGAGCCCACCCCAGGCTGACTGTTCCACGCAGGCCAGGCTAGGCCCTTACAGATCCCTGTATCCCTACATGGCCACTCTACGGGGGCAGGAGTCTTGCTTTATCACCAGCACTTAGCATACAGTAGTTGCTCAATGAACACTGGAAAAATCCCCTGGTACCCTGAATGGGGGTTGATATATTCTCAGTGGTCTCTGATCTGCTAGAGGCCCCACTCGAGGCCTGACGCTTGTTGGGGCTGATGAATGGAAGATAGAATTGACGACAGGGCAGACTGGTGTCAGGAGGTGAGGGCTGGTTCCTTCTGCGGGCAGAAGCTTTTGGCTCTGGCTGCCTGCTCCAGCCCAGGATACCAGCTGACCTGTAATGTTCAGCTTCAACTTACTCATAGCCCGGCCCACTGTCTGGATCCAGACTGCCCCCCTGAGTGAATGCACCTCACCTGGGCCCTGGGTCAAGGGGGCTACATCACTCTGCAGCTCAGTGGACAGGCTCTCCATGAATAAGGCTTTCGGGTCCTCTCCTGGACTTCTAAAGTCAGACATACAACAGTCACCACCCCTCCCATACACATGCATGATCCCAAAGCCTCCCACCTCTCTTTCTCTCTCTATCCGCAGAAAAGTCCCCTCTTGACTTCAGGGCAGAACTATGTCTAAAGAGGGGAGGGGGCAATATGGAAATCAGACCGGCACTGGGGAAGGGGGATGAGGGTGGCTCAGAGGACTTGCCCCAATGGCTTCTGAGGATGGAAGCTGCCGGACGTAGGCCATGTTCTGGGAGGCTCTGAACACATCTTTAATCAGAGGCCGCAGTAAAAACAGCACTAGATTGCGTGTCCAGAGTCCTGGGTTCTGGTCCCACAGCACTGTCATCAACTCACTGTGTGACCTAGAAGAGGTCTTCTTCCCTCTTTGGGTCTCTATTTCTGTGTTTTTGAAAAATACTAATTCTAGTTACTAGTCATTGGCAGCTTTCTTCATGCCAGCCACTGGGCTGAGCTCTTTTAGTCCTCTCAGCACGGCATTCATTATAGGAATCATTACTATCCTCTTTCTTCAGTTGTGGAACTCAGCTCAAGAGGTGACTTACTCAAGACCATACACCAGCAAGAGATGGGGCAGAATTTGGTGCCTGAGGCACGTACTTCCTCAGCCACCACACCATGCCATATGAAGGGGGTTGGAGAACATCACCCTACAGCCCTACCTCTCTGACTTGCTTGTCAACCCCTTCTCCAGGGATCCCCTCAGGTCTTATTGACTGGCTTCAGGGCCCCTCCACCCTATTCTCACAAGGGCTCTGCACTGACCTCCACCCCATCTCCCCTGGGGCCACCATTTCCTGGTGACCAGTCTTTCTGCTGGACCCAGCAGGGGACAGCACAGGTGCTAGGGGATGCAGTGCCTTTCCAACAGAATCCATCCTATGGGGGGCTGTTTTCAAGGATGAAGGCGGAGGGAGCTGAGAACTGCTTACTTTCAAGGTGAAGAGAGCAAGATGTAGTTGAGGGTGAAGAGGCGGAGCAGGGTAATGGGAGGTACCTCATGGGATTCACCAGGCATGCCTCACTCTGAGGACCTTGATCTTGACCCATCCTCACTCTTTCACTGCCCCGCTGAGTCCTGGCCTCTGGTCCGCAGGCCCCCACCAGTGGCACTTGGTGAGAATCATTTTAAAATACTCCCTTTCTCTGTATTTCAAGATTATCTTCAGTAATAATTATATAATAGTCAGTAATCATTGTTATTTTCTTGTTTTAGTTCTCAGTTTTCATCATTAGCAAAAATAAATTTTGCTTTTAAACACAGTATGCAAATTCAGTAGACTAATTCATGTATGAATTAAAATGTGCACTTAACAAACAAAAAACTTACATCTCTCCATTTCCCCTCAGTTTCATGTTTTAATTTTAAATGTTAAGTGGTCACATAGTATGACAGAATTAGAGCAGCTCACATTCTATTTTTTCACCTTTTTAATTCCTCTGCTATCATTGTTTAAATGCAGCAACATATAGAGCCACGAGGGATGGAGACATGGTCTGCGCCCAAAATGAATTTGAAAGATTCTGAAACTTTAGGGGTTTAGTTTCAAAATGAACCCACGTAGCTTCATCAGGGGTGTTCTCCAAACCAACTTCCATGTAGAATAGAAAGTTTATTAAAGGATAAGTAATAAAAATGTGCTAATATGAAGTTTACTTATTGTTTTGTTACTTATTGTTACTTATTGTTATTTACTTATTGTTAAAACTCCACAATAACTGCAACAATTGTTTGGAACTAAGACCAACAACATTTTGTTTCTTTGGGGGGAGCAGTGTTTTATCAGTGTCATTGTTTAGAATTGCCAGCACATGGGGATAATAAAAAGCAGATCGACTTGTAGTCAGTTTTATTACTGCTTTTCAGTTCCCTACAGAAAACGTATCCCCTTATTTTCTGCATCCTGATAGATGCCCTTGAGCCATCTTTGGTCTGCCGCTGCCCCAGCCAAAACTCTGAGATTTTGCCACAGTCCCTCCCCTAGGGTCTCTGTCTCCAGGGTCCAGGCACTATCTCACCTGCCTTGTACCGTGACCTTTGCACTTCCCTAGAGAACTGATCAGACTTTTTTGGTCAAATGTCCCTCAATTTAAGTTGGTTTGATATTTTTTCATGATTGTACTTAGGTTTTACATTTTAGCAAGAATACACAGGGATGATTTTGGAGCCTTAGTTCATAAGGTTAATATATCTTTTTACTGGTGATGTTGATCTCTATCTCTTGACTAAGGTAATTTCTGCCAGGTTTCTCCATTGTAAAGTAGTTACTTCTTTTTCTTTGTAGTTAATATATAGCTTGGGGGAGATATTTTGAAACTAGGCAAATTCTGTTTTGCCTCAAGCTTTCACCACTAATTTTAGCATCCACCACTTTTGTCCACAACAATTATTACTGTGTTGTTTATCTAAAGGTAATTTTCTATTTCCCTTTTTCCTTCTCCATTTATTAATTGGAATTATCCAGTATGGAAGAACTGTGCCATCTCTTCTATTATTTCTTTAAACAATTACTTATATCAGTAAGACTCATGAATAACTATTTAATTTTATTTATTTATTTATAAATATATTTTATTTTATTTATTTTTATTTTTGGCTGCATTGGGTCTTCGTTGCTGCCTGCGGGCTTTCTCTAGTTGCGGTGAGCGGGGGCCGCTCTTCGTTGCGGTGCATGGGCTTTTCATTGTGGTGGCTTCTCTTGTTGCGGAGCATGGACTCTAGGCACGCGAGCTTCTGTAGTTGTGGCTTGCGGGCTCTAGAGAGCAGGCTCAGTAGTTGTGGCGCACAGGCTTAGTTGCTCTGTGGCATGTGGGATCTTCCTGACAGGGCTCAAACCCGTGTCCCCTGCATTGGCAGGTGGATTCTTAACCACTGTGCCACCAGGGAAGTCCCTGCATATTTATTTTTTTCTACGGGTTATAATTCAATTATAACCCATAGAATTGAATATAAATATTCGATTATATTCAACTATAACCCATAGAATAATTATATCATTATTTATTTTGTTTATCAAATTGCTCCAGGGTTAGACATTAGAAGCTCTTCAGTTTGGGTCCTGTTTTTCTTTTAAGAAACCTACATATTTTTGGTTTTGTGTCACCAAATGATGTTGCAGGCTCAGCTCCTCATTTTATATTTTTCCTGTCTCAACCACTTATTTAAGGAACCCTGGTGTTTTTTTTTTCTTTCCAACATGCTCTTTAGAAACCAAGATCTGGCTACTAGGTGTGCTCATTACTACTTGGGTGTCGCTGCTTCTAGGCCCTCTAGTGGGGACAGGTCTACTAACTCACACATATACTCACATTATCAGTCTATCTATCTATCTATCTATCCATCCATCCATCCACTCATCCATCCATCATTTAAAATATGACTTTATATACTGATAATTCAGACTGCAAGCTAACATCTTAGGGTTCATTTTAGCCTGTGCCTTTTATTTATAGCTTCTTTCTCCAATAATGAAAAACTTGACTCTTATTATCTAAAAAATATTTGTGTTTTCATACTCATTTGTATTTTCAAATTTATTTGCATAAAAATCTGCAAAGCATTTGTGTATGATTTTTAAAAATTTAACATTTCCATGGTTATTTTCCCCCTTGTCACTTCACATTTTGTATATTTGTGCTTTCTTCATTTTATGCTTAATTAAATTAGCTACTGTTGTGTCTATTTTGTTATTTTTCTAAACCAAGATTTTGATTAATTCATTTGGTCTTTGTTCTATTGTCTTCTTCATGAATCTCTGCTTTTATCTTTATTATTCCTTCCTGGTGCTTTCTTTTGGTTTGCTTTGTTGTTATTATTGTAGTTTTTTGAGCTAGGAATTTAATTTATTTTATTTTCATATTTACTGATAAAAGTGCTAAAATAATGAGTTTTTCTCCTATCACTGCTTTAAATGAATCCCAGATTCTGATATGGAGTGTCTTCATTGTCATTATTATTATTATTTTAACTCTGTAATTTCAGTTTTTATTTTCCCTTTACCTAGGAGTTTTTTAACAGGAGATTTTTAAACTTCAGATAGAAGGACCTGTATGGTTTTTGTTAGTATTGCAGTTTTATTTTGATCAGAGTGTTGTTTGTAATATTTCTACCTTATGGAAGTTATTGATGTGTATGTTTTGTTGTTGTTGTTGTTGTTGTCTGTTTTTTTGCCATTCCACATGGCATGCGGGATCCTAGTTCCCTGACCAGGGATTGAACCCATGCCTCCTGCAGTGGAAGTGTGGAGTCTCAGCCACTGGGCCACCAGGGAAATCTCCTGAAAGTGTTCGTTATGATAACTTTTTTGTGAATGTGTTATGGACACAATAATTTTCTATTATCAGAATGTAGACCTCAACCTATGTCTATATGATCTGCCCTATTAATTATGTTGTTTTATATCTTCTATCTCTTTCTTCCCCCCATATCACCTATATCGTACTATGAGTGGTGTATTACAGTCTATCATTAGTATGTTTCTATATATATCTCCTCGCATCTTTTCTAGTTTTTGCTCATGAAAATGAGTGCAGTGTTATTTGGTGCATAAATATTCATGTGTTATATCTTCATTTTAGATTGAAGTTTTAGTGTTAATAAATGTCCTTCATTGCCATTTTAAAAAAATATATAAATCTGATTCTTTTTTATAAACAAATTAATTAATTAATTAATTTGTTTATTTTTGGCTGTGCTGGGTCTTCGTTTCTGTGCGCGGGCTTTCTCTAGTTGTGGCGAGCGGGGGCCACTCTTCATGGCGGTGCGCAGGCCTCTCACTGTCACAGCCTCTCTTGTTGTGGAGCACAGTCCCCAGACGCGCAGGCTCAGTAGTTGTGGCTCACAGGCTTTGTTGCTCCGCGGCATGTGGGATCTTCCCAGACCAGGGCTCGAACCTGTGTCCCCTGCATTGGCAGGCAGACTCTCAGCCACTGCACCACCAGGGAAGCCCTTCATTGTCATTTTTAATGCTTTATGGCTTGAATTCTACTTTGTCTGATATCAGTATCACTTCCTCTGATTTCTTGTTTGTTTGTTTGTCTTCACTTGCCATGTATACCTTCATCCATCTCTATTTTTAGCCTTTCTGAATTCCTTTGTTTTGTGTGTGTATCTTTTACACAGCATATAATTGGGGGTTTTTTGTGAGCCACATTTAAAATCTTTTTCTTTTAGAAGGTGAGTTAAGCTCATTCACAGTTATTGTAATAACTAACAGGTTTGATCTCAATTCTACTGTACTATTTTATAATGATGTATATTTTGCTATACTTACTGTTTCTTAGAGGACATTCTTTATATGGCTAAATCCACTTAAAAGTTTGAGACTTGGGGCTTCCCTGGTGGTGCAGTGGTTAAGAATCCGCCTGCCAGTGCAGGAGACACGAGTTCGAGCCTTAGTCTGGGAGGATCCCACATGCGCGGAACAAATAAGCCTGTGCGCCACAGCTACCGAGCCTGCACTCAAGAGCCTTTGAGCCACAGCTACTGAAGTCCACGCACCTAGAGCCCATGCTCCACAACAAGAGAAGCCACCACAATAAGAAGCCTGCTCATGGCAACGAAGAGTAGCCCCCGCTCGCCACCACTAGAGAAAGCCCATGTGCAGCAACGAAGACCCAATGCAGCCAAAAATAAATAAATAAATAAATAATTTTTTTAAAAAAAAGTTTCAGACTTACTTTATGGCCCAGTGTATGGTTTACCTGGTTGTTGTAATTGATTTGTAAGAGCTCTTTATATATTAAGGCTACAGATCCTTTGTCAAATACATTATAAAACCTCTCTGCTTTTAGTTGATGGAAAGAGTGGTTGTCTGAGGAGAACAGAGAGTCAAATAAAGAGCTGTATATTAAAAAGGGTAAATATTTCTCTATTACTCCTGTAAACAACTTGAGTATGTTCTCTCTCTCTATCTTCAATTGCCTTTATTTAAATCTCATCATTTCTCTCCTGTATTATTAGACAACCCAATTAACTATTTGGTGCTAAAATTCCTTGTCTGTAGATTATATACTGCCTCCAAGTTATCTTTTTTCTTAAATTTATTTGGTTTAATAGCTTGTCTACAAATTCCCTGGTTTTATACAGTTGAAAGGTGTCAATCATTTAAATAACAAAATGCAACTGAAACGAAATAGTTATTTGTAGTGAGGTGGATGGACCTAGAGGCTGTCATACAGAGTGAAATAAGTCAGAAAGAGAAAAACAAATACTGTATGCTAACACATATATATGGAATCTAAAAAAAAAAAAAAAAAAGGTTCTGAAGAACCTAGGGGCAGGACAGGAATAAAGACGCAGATGTAGAGAATGGAATGAGGACACAGGGAATGGGAAGGGTAAGCTGGGACAAAGTGAGAGAGCGGCATGGACATATATACAGTACCAAATGTAAAATAGATAGCTAGTGGGAAGCAGCCGCATAGCACAGGGAGATCAGCTGGGTGCTTTGTGACCACCTAGAGGGGTGGGAGGGAGGGAGACGCAAGAGGGAGGGGATATGGGGATATATGTATACGTATAGCTGATTCACTTTGTTATAAAGCAGAAACTAATACACCATTGTAAAGCAATTATACTCCAATAAAGATGTTAAGAAAAAAATGCAACTAATGCTCAGCTCTTGTATGGGCAGATTTTAACAAATTGTCATGATCCAGCTGATGTGTTTGGTAATAAAGTGTCATGTGTGATATAATCACTTCGCTACAAATTCATTCAATCCAGACAGGATGATGGTACACACTGTGAGTCTCCTAAAAGTCACCTGGGAGGTGGGAATAATTAACATGAAGCAATACTTTCAGTCAACTCTCCTCCCCAACCCCAGCCTGTCACACTCCAGTCACACTTAGCTGGAAGGTCTTCAATAACATCAGACTCTCTCAAACTTCCTTGCCTCAAGCCTTTCTTAACTGCTGCCTTAACTAGAAAATTCCAGCTCATTTCAGGAGCCTGCTCAGTTGTCATTTCTCTGTGATAGGGACAGAACTTGAGGTGCTCTTCCAGGAAGTAAGGGCATTAACTGTCGAAGAGAGACTGTGCTCTTCACTCTCTTTCCCAGAATGGCTCCTTCTCATCTTCCAGGATTTTTCATCTTACATGTCTTGTCAATCAGGCAGCCTTCCCTAACCCCTGAGTCCCAGTCAGGAAACTCCTCTTGTGCTTATTCTTTCCCCTCTCCTTATCCTGTAGAGTCATTGTCTGTTTTCTAGTCTATTCCCCCGTTAGACTGGGGACTTCCTGGGAGCAGAGACCATGTCTTTCCTGTTCACTTTGGGGTCTCTACATCCTAGCACAGTGCCTTACACATGAGAGGGCTGAATACATCTTTTTTGAAAAGAAAAATTCGTATCATTACTGCATACAATGATATGATGCTTATCAAAGCAATCCTTTAAGCCTCAGTTTCTATATCTATAAAATGGTGAGAATTCCATAAAATGGTATTTGCAAAATGCTTACCAGTATGGCCAGCACTTTGTTAAGTGCTCAGTAAATGGCGTTGACTGTTATTATTACTCAGGAATTACCAGCGGGCTTCATTCTGTGGCAAAGTTGTCTCTGAGATGTAGTTTGAGAAAGTAAATAATAAAAGATGATGAGCATAAAATTAAGGGTCTTTGAAAAAAAAGACCACTAACAGGGTTACAGCCGTAATAACAGGTTCACAAGCTCTGGTCGGCAGTATTGACAATTTGCTACTTTGGAAAAATAAATATTCCAGTAATGTTCTAGATACCCTATTTTGAAGAAATCCTAAAAAGCTCATTCAGAAGAACCTTATTGAGAGTGGTCTTGGTTAGTGCCACAAAGGAAAAGTGGAAATTGAAGAACTCAGAAAGAACTATTAATATTATCATTCCGGGAAGACAGCTGGCTTCTCAAATATTAACTAACTACTTAGTGAAAGTAAAACTCATTTGTGTGAGTGATAAGTGAAAAGTTCACATCATATCCCATGCTAGAAACTGTCTAATGTCTCCTCTTGCATTAAGAAAAAGCCTAGCTCTTCGCTATGGCCCTTCAGATCCTACTGATGATGCCCCTGCCCCCTCCTCTGATTTCACCTCCTACGTTCCTTCTGCACGTTTCTTCCAACACATCTGTTAGATTCCTCCTGGCCTCAGGGCCTTTGCACTTGCAGCCTGGAGTGCTTTTCCTCCAGGTCTTTGCACAGTTACTCTTTATCATTCCAGCCTCACCTTCAGTGTCACCTCCTCAAGGGAAACTCCAGCCTGCTCTAAGTACATCCATTTCAGATTCTCTTTCTGTCCCATTACTTTTTGCATTTGTCACCACCCAAAATAATACTATTGTGTCAGTAGTTGTTTATTGTCTGTCTCTCTGTGAGGTAAGAGACATCGTAGGTCTTTACCCATGTCTCTAGCACCTAGAACAATGCTTGACGTATAGTTGGTGCTCAGCAAATACTTGTTGACAGGTGCTGCTTCTGGATACTTTTACAGCCTCAGGTGAATTTTTGCCTGAGGGACTTGGCCATCAGTCTGAGGCCTATTCTGATCAGAGTACACCTAGCTCATTGAAGGTATGGAAATTAAACAACAATAATTATAATGGCCAATGAATAGTTGTTTGTGTTTATTTCATCTTATTCTGGAAAGTAGCTGTGGTAGACTAGTACTCACAGTAGAAAAATCACAAGTTACCTTTCAGGATCAGAAAAATGACCATTTAAACAGGAGGCCAATGTGGGAGAAAGTGAAAGGTATTTGGGACATGCAGTCTGAAAAGCCATCTACTGCAATTTAACTGTAAATGTGTTCCTGAGCTTCCTGGAAGCTAGAGCAAAAATGGAAACACAAATATTTATTTAATTCTCCACTGCCAATAAAGTAAAAACCATCCCCTTTTTGTCAAGAGAATCAAAACTCTTTCCCTGGCACAGATTTCTTATGAAAATTTGTCCCCTGGGGCAGGTGACAAACCCACTGAGGAATAAAAGTAGATGATGCCTTTAAGCCACATCCCTTCAGTCCGCTCAGTGACTGGTTCCATTAGATCGTTTTTTGCAAAGCCTGGACACGTGGCGGGATACCCAAGTGCATTGCTGCAGTGAAACAATGGTGGTTGATTCCATTTCAGTGGAACAAGCTTTGTTACCTTGTGCTGATCATTTCCCCTTTCTGAGCCTTGGCTTTCTCAGCGGAAATATGGGATACGTGATATTCATTCTGAATAGTACCAGCACTTAATGGGAGAACAAAAGAACAAAATTATTACCTTTATAATTCAGCCCTTAGACTGTGATTGGAGGATGAGGAGCTGGAGACATATTCTTCCTGAAGTTTGTCCAAGAGCTGGGCAAACTTTTGATAAATCCATGGGAGACTTGCCTTCTGCTGGCTAATTTACTGGAAAGCTTTTGGGGAATAGCAGCCACAGGAAGACAAGGCTTGATTTCCTAGGACGGGGCGGCGAGGGAGGTCTCCCTTGGACATGCAGAAGGAAGGGTAATTATGTTTCATCTTCTTTCAGAGCGGGTTGCTGCTGTGGGCCGGCCCACCTGGGGTCTGAGAGCCCTGACAGCTCCAAGACCAGCTGTCATTTTCCCAGGTGTGAGGGTATCTTTAGCAAGCGCTCCTGGGAAAGTGTCACACACACTCTGCCTGGCCCTGCACAGGATCCCAGAGGAAGAGGTAGATTCCGGGCAAAGGCATCGCTGTGTCTGTCTGCCAATGTCCCGCTTCACCCAACCCAGGTCACTGGAGAGCCTGGGCAGCCACTTGAAGGTCTGGGTCTGTCTCAGTGTTCAGGGCAGGTTAGCATCCCACCAGGTGGGGGTCCTATCCCTGGCCCCAGATCAGGCAAACCGTTGGATTACAGGGCAGTAAGGGGCATGCAGAGAAATACACATCTATCAGGTGGCCACCATGCACTACTTCCATTTCTGCTAACTCCCCACCCACAGCGAGTCAGGGAGTTGGCATTGACTCCAGATGAGAACACTGTGATTCAGAGAAGCAAAGGGACTTGTTCAGAGTCACACAGCCAGCAAGCGGTGCAGCTGGGATTTGAACCCAACTTAGAGATGCTAAAAATCTGTGGTGGAGAAGGGAGAAGAATAGGAGGTAGAGAAAGAGGAGCAGGACAAGTGGATGGAAAAGGAAAAGGAGAATGAGATGGAGCTGGAAGAGAGAAGGCACTACAGGAAGAGGGGACAGTGGTGGAGGAGGAGACAGGAGAAAGAGGAATGGAGACGGCAGAAAAGGAGAGCAGAGCAGGGGAAGGATGTATTCCTCTTGCTGCTGTAACAAGTCACCACAAACTCAGTGGATTAAACCAAGACAAATTTATTATTTTATAGTGATGGAGTCAGAAGTCTGAAATGAGAATTATGGGGCTAAAATCAAGGTGGTGGCAGGACTGGTCCCTTCTGGGGGCTTCCGGGGAGAAGCTGCTTCCCTGACTTTCCCAGCTTCTAGTGGCACCGGCATTCTTTGGCCTGTGGCCCCTTCCTCCATATTCAAAGTTCTGGTCTCTTTCCAGCCGCACATGGCCTTGGCTGCCTCTGACCCTCCAGCCTTCTGCCACCCTCTTGTAAGGAATCTTGTGATAATATCAGGCCCACCCAGATAACAGGGGGTAACACATCTCTAGATGTTTAACTTAATCCTATCTGCAAAGACTCTCTTGCCATATAAGATAATCTTCACAGATTCTGAGGATTACGATGTGGCTTTTAGGGGCCATTATTTGGCCTACCATAGATGTGAAAGAAGAAGAAGAAAAGATAGATAGGAAAAGATATAGGAGGATGTGATGGTGGAAATGAAAGGAGAAAAGAGGGGCTGGAGGAGGACCTCTAGCAGATTCCTTCCCACTCAGGGCCTCAGTTTCCTGCTCTGTACAATGGGGATACAAGAGCCTCTACTCCTAGGGGTTGCGAAGATTCGACAGAATTGTGCCACCCAGGGGCTCAGCCCAGCTACCACCATGGCCGTGTTCTCTCTTTACCTCTCTGTCAGCCCAACCCCTGCCTTCCAGAGTCTTACCCTAGAGTTCCCACTTTCTTGCTTCCCCCTGGAAGCATAACCCCACCCTCACCCCAGCCAGGACCCTGGGCTAATACATTGCAGCTTGAGCCTGCAGACTGCCTGCTGGCTCCTTCACCCTGCTCATTCCCCGCCCAGCCCCACCCGTCACTTCCAATCACTCCAATACAAAGCATTCCGCCAGACCCATCTCAGCTGCCTTTCCCTGCCCTTGAACGCCAGCGCCTGGCCTTGAGCTCAGACCTGCAGGGGTGGAGGCACGTGAACTCCAAGGGCCATGGCTCACCATCCCCTCTCCCTCCATGGCCTTGGGGCTTTTGAAAAACACCAACCTGTGCACTGTACCCTCTCCTGACCATCAGCATCCCCCATTCTTTCTCCCTCCCAGTCACAAGAGAAAGCCACCATGGACATCAGCCACCAAGGATCCCTCAAGGCATCACTGTTTCTTTATGGTGAGGAAACTGACATTTCCTGAGTATCTCTGTGAACCGGGTCCCTTGCAGACATTAGCTCAGATAATCCTCATAACACCCAGGGAAGTGGGATGGCTGAGGCACTGAGCAGGCATGCCTCTCTCCAAGGGCACACAGCATTCTTCCTCGCCTGTCTCACTCTGTATCTCTCCCCCCACCCACCAGCCCCAGTTATGGAGCACCTGCCATGGCCAGGCACTTTATGGATGGTGTATTGGTTTGTGTCCCCCCAAAAGAGTCCTAAGCCCTGGTACCTGTGTGACCTTATTTGGAACTGGTCTGCAGATGTAATCAAGTTAAGATGAGGTCATACTAGATCAGAGTGGCCTCTGATCCCATGACTGGTGACCTTATAAGAAGAAGGAAGTTTGGACACAGACACACACTGAGGGGAGAAAGCCATGTGAAGGCAGAGGCAGAAATTAGAGTGATGTATTTACTGGCCAAGGAATGCCAAGGATTGCTGGCAACAATCAGAAGCTAGAGGAGGCAAGGAAAGATTCTTCCCCGAACACTTTGGAGGGAGTGTGGCCCTGCTGCCACCTTGATTTTGGACTTCTGGCCTCTAGGATGTAACAATAAATTTCAATTCTTTTAAGCCGCCAGTTTGTGGAAATTTGTTACAGCAGCTCTAGGAAACTAATACAGATAGTATTTAATCCTTGCTACAACCTTATGAAATAGGAACTATTTTTATTTAACAGATGAGAAAAGTGAAGTTTAGAAAAAAAAAAAAATGTGTTGCTGTGAGTCCCACAGCCAGTCTGGGATGATCTGTGACTTAAATCCTGGCCCAGCAAACCCCCAAACCTGTACCTCTTGCTCCCCACCAATAATGGATCTGCAAACCTGGATGCACCCCCGAGTTACCAGGGAAGCTGATTAAAATACTGATTCCAGGACCCCATCCTGAAGATTGCAACACGGTCGGCCTGGGCTGGGGCCCCACATGCTGCATTTTCACAGCATCCCTGGAGTTTCTAAAGCAGTTGTGTTGGGGAAATGTCACTTCTCACCATGCTCCTCTCACCCAAGGAAGCGCGTCCTCAGGGGTCTGCGAGTTGAGTCATTTGGTGATTTATCACAAGGAGGAAGAGTTGTGGATGAGGTGGGGAGGTGGGTGGGAGGTGGCAGTGGGGGATGGCCGGGGTAAGGAGGGCCTTCCCTCCAGCCCTGCCCAGGGAAGCTTGGTCCTCTTGTCACCCATCTCACAGGACCCCAGCCATGTCAGCTCTACCTTAACCCCATCCAAGCCCCCCTAAGAGGGAGGGTTCTTGTCCCCAAACACATCCCTGACAAAGCTCTGCTTTAAATTCGGTCCCCCCGACTCCTAGAACATACCGTGCTAAGCCAGAAAGCAGCCACGGGCAGGAGTCACACCAGCAAAGAGCAGATGATGGGCCTCAGAAGAGGTGGGCAGACAAGGTGAGGGACTGGAGGGGAGCTCACATACGCTGAGCACACCGTGTGCCAGCACTACTGTGTATGTCCATTTTACAGATGCAGAAACAAAGCCTCAGAGGATAAAGAGGGGTAAAGGCACCTGTTCAGACTCTACGAGCTCGAAAGTGACCGAGCGGGGATGTGAACCCAATTCTGCTCGCCTCTCACGCCCCATGCCTTCTCCATCCTGCCTGTCCACCTCTCCAGCCCTTCAGCCCTGTTCCCAGACCACACCCTCCCAAATATGAAACTAATTTGCAAACCAAGTGTTCAGTGCCATTGGCAAGAGACGCAGGCCTCGGAGCTATTAGTACACAGCAAGCGCTCAGCAGAGCTCCAAAAGACGTATCCAGTGGGTGTTGGCAGCAGGGCCCCCCGCCCCCCACCAATATTTCAAGAGAGAGATTGAAGCCACATGTTTGGAGGCCATAAGCTGATTGCTGGAAGGACGTCCCATACAAACAGCAAGAGGCAGAACCTGTCACTTGGCCTCACCTTTGGTCTCTGACCCAGGCTCCAGCCCCCAGGGCCAGCTGTTGCCAAGTCCCCCCCCCTACCCAAATGCCAGCTCCAGAGTGCTGAGGGACACTGAGCTCTGGCTGGCTGAGAAAGGGTTAAGCAGAAGACAGCAGGTGCAAGGGCAGAGAAAAGACAGGTTCTCCTGGGCCTCAGGGTGGGTGGATGGGAAGAGAGAGAGCCAGACAGTTGGGGGAAAGCTGCTCTCCAATTGGCCTTGATCCCCTCCTGCTGCCTGTGGAGTCTGGGGTCAAGCTCCCACTTGGCCCTTTATTCCCAGCAAGCCGGGCGCCCTCTGTGGGCCTCAGTACCTCCTTCTGAGACAGAGCAGCTCTGGTGGGGTGGGGAGTGTCTCCTAGCCCCAAGCTCTTCGGGTATTGGAGACCCAGGCATTTTCCCCTTGCAGGGGCTGAGCGTACGAAGCAGGCTCCTTGGAGACCCAGGTGGGGCGGGGAGGAGAGGGAGGGGGGACCACTGGACCACACGGGCTGAGGGCTCAGGGTTACCAGAGCCAAGGCGACACACGTGCGTTCAGAATTTCCTTTCAAGTCTTCTCAGGGCCTGTTTGCTCCCATCCCTCCCCCCAGCCTTCTTGTTCTGGGCTGTAATCAGTTTGGATGGAGAACAGCAGACACGCTTGGGAGGGAGGATGTGTGGGGAGCAGTTGGGGCTGGGAATCATTTGGGGGTTTTGTTACCTGCCAGCAGCTTGCAGGCCTATCTGAGGGGGAGGGGCATGCAGATGCTGATGCTGGCTGCATCCCCGTGGGCAGAAGTGCTTGGTGGGGACTTGGGGGAGGGGCGGAAGAGGCAGCCCTGGAGCTCCAGCTGCAACCAGGGCCTACATCCTGGCTCTGGTCCTTGCTGGCTGAGTGACCTTGGCTGTATTGTTTGACCTCTCTGAGCCTCACTGGCCTCATCTGTGAAATGGGGCCTTAATGCATATCCTGGCTGTGAAGGTTAAATAAGCTTACAGAGGGTGTAGCACAGATAGGCAGTCTGCTGGCATGGAATCCCTGGCCCTTTGGGGGAGTGCGGAAGGGGGATGAAACAGGGCCCCTTGCCTGGAAACTGTGAGGCCACAAAGCCAGCTCTTGGACTGCTGAGGCCAACAGCTCAGCATAACTCAGGCCTGAATAGCAAGTCAGGCTTTCTGCAGTTCCTGACCATCACCTGGGTCTGCAGGTATCACTGACAGGGCAAGAGACATCTGTGTCATCCAGGCAGAGCCCCCTTACTCCTACCCCAACCCCCAAAGCTGCTTCCCTCCCCAGGCGGCTGAGCGCCCACCTAGGCCTATCTTGCCCTGACTATTGATGACTGCCATCCCTGACACCCATCACCCAGCATCTGCTCAGACACATCCGAGCTCCTTGCTCCCGCTTCAGGGACAACCCCATTTGGGCTGTGAGGGGCTTAGTTGTTCTCTCCCTTCAGTCTGGGGATGTCACTATAGATGGGGCAGGTCCACCTCCAAGGTTCCAGGCCATTCATTCTGGACCTTTTTAAGGTCACAGAGTCCCCGGAGAATCAGATGAGAACTGTGCTCCCTGCTTCTGGGAAAACTCTTCCCACCCTGTCAGGGGCTCACAGATGCCCTCAGAGCCACTAAGTCAAGAGGATCCCTGCTCAAGGATTTGAACCCCATCCCGCCAGAGAGAGTCGATCCTCGGGTTGAAAAATCCCTGCTCTGAGCCCTGCCCCAGGGAGACGGAAGGGCCTTGGTGCTAGATGGTCAGACCTCAGTAAAGGGGGGTCAGGAATTCTGATGGGCAACCCCCAGGAAGGGCCAACACTCGTTCATCCTGCCCAGCGGCTGCCCTCCAATCTGAAGGCCTTCCCCTCCCCAGACCTCGGGGACATGTTTGCTTCCTCACGTCAGAGCCAGAGGACGTGTGGAGCTGTGCTAGTCCCATCCACTCCTCATCTTACAAACAGGGAAACTGAGGCTCAGAAGGGGCTCGCTGGGTCAGCCGAGGGCACTGGGCTTTCTCCCAGCTCACGCTCAGGTCTCGGTGTCTGAGGCCCAGAACGCACGGTGGACCTGGAGCAGGGGACCTGGCTGAATCAGGGTCAGCCAGGCTACAGGGGCAAGGAGGGGTAGCCCTCACCCTCTCCCCACCCCTCGGCTTTTGTTAGCAACTGATAGAAAGTGGCAACTCGGAAAGCAGAGGTTTCCGGCTTGCCAGATCATAGCTGGGAGAACAGATGGCCAATTCATCCCATCAAACTTGGCACCTCGGACAAAAGAAACAATATGTGTTTGGCTCCCTAATCTTTTCCTCAGGTTCCCAGGCAGGTGACTGGAAAGTCTGATGACAAGAAAATTTCGACTCACTTCTGTTAGGACACAAACCACAAACCCGGCCTGGCTATGTTCTGCATGCTCCCTCCACCCCATCCTGCTCTGCCCCTCACTTCCCCTCCTCCAGGGTCTATCCAGCCCTCTCAGCAGCAGCTCCGAGTCTCCCCCAGAACCAGTCCCCTGTGAGGGTGGGGTGGGGACGGGGGTGCCCGTTCTCTGAGCATCACACCCTTTCTCTCTCACAGCAGCCCTATTATGATCCCATTTTGCAGATGAGAAAACTGAGGCTCTAAGGGCTTAATTGACAGGCCACATGGTCTAGAAGTGGCAGAGCCAAGCGTGATAACAGCAGCTGCTGTGTTTTGAGCTTCTCCTGGGGTCAGGACACTACCCCACTTTCTAGATCTCAGAGAGGTGGCATTGCCTGGGATCTGGTGAGCTGGACATGGAAACACCCCCGTGGAGAAGTCTGAAGATATGACCCAGGTCTCCTGCAAAGTTGTGAAGTTGGGGAGCTAGGGGGCTCCATGGGAAGGCCTGGAGATGCACCCCTACAGCTGTGGGTGACTGAGCACCTACTGTGTGTCTGGCACTTTGGAGGTACTTCATATGAGCTCCCCCTAATGGGCTCTGTTTCATGTGAAAAATTGCCCCAGTTTTACAGATGAGAAATTGGAGGCAGGGAGAAATGATTTGCCAGAGCCATGCAAGCAGTTAAGTTCCCCAGCGAGCTAGGACTCTTTCCGTGGCCTCAGCGGTTTCTCTTTGCCCTCCGGCCCAGCCCCAGGGAGGGTGTTAATGAGGCCGGCGCTGGGAGAGTCAGGGGGAAGGAGTTCTGTCCACAGGTGCTGGCAGGTCTTCCCGTGGCGGCCAGACCCGGGCCTGGCGCCACTCTGCCCCTGCCTGTCTGCTCTCCCCCACGTGGGGTGGGCTGATACCCCTCTGGGGTGGCCTGGGGGGACTTGCATGTGTCTGGGCTCTGCCAAGACCCCGCCCTGGAGACCCAGAGTCTGTCTCTCTAGGATGGCAGTCATTCCCACTCTGGAATCCCTGGGCGGGGCACATGGGGCTCGGGGAGTCTCAGGGCTGGCTCCGAGAGCCAGGGGGTCAAGGGAGGTAAGAGGTGGTGAAGTGTGAGCCCCAAGGCTTGGGGCACCTGGTCTCCTTTTGTCTTTTTCTCTCTCTGTACCGGCTGTTTGCATCTTTGATTCTTTCTTCTCTGTCTCTGGGTGACTCAGGGGTCAAAGAGTTTGTGGTGTGATGGAAAAGCCAGGATGGAAAGCCTGAGACTGAGTTTTGGCCCCAACCCTGCTGGGGGACTCTGGGACGTCCTTTTCCCTCTCTGGGCCTCAAGCTGCTGGTCACACCTGCTGCACACAGCTCAGAGCCCTGCTGGCCCCTTACGCTCCAATGCCCAGGTCATCCCAGAACAGTGAGAAGCTCGGGAGACAATGTTTGTCTGTTTTTCTCCACCCAGAGAACTCCTGAAGAGCAGCTCTGGGCTCTCAGTGGAAAGGGATTTAAAGAGGAAAATAAATAAAGTTGGAAGTGCCTCTTACTGACAAGCTCAAGCCCTGTTAGCTTGGCCTCTGCTCCTGCCTTGCCTCTCCATCCTCTCTGTGACTTGGGAGCCATTTCTCAACCCCCCAGCCCCTTCTCACTCTGTCCTCCTCTTCAATCTTCTGCTCAGGAAATGTGAGGTCAAGGGAGGATCAAAACAAGAAGCTTTTCAACCACAGAAGTGACTGGAGACAAAATGTACCACCAGCGCCATCACCACCACTGCCACTGCCACCATCATCACCATTATACCACCATTGTACGGTTTCCTTTTGCTGTGGTAACAAATTACCACAAACTTGGTGTACTGGACCTCTGGTTCAAGCTACTATTACAAAACACCCACAGACCGCATGGCTTATGAATAACAGAAATTTATTTCTCACAATCCTGAAGGCTGGGATATCCGAGATCACAGTGCTAGAAAATTTGGTGTTCGGTCCAAGGCCTTCCTTGTTCACAGACGATCATGGTTTTTTCCTGTGTCCTCGCATAGCAGAAAGGGCTAGGGAGCTCTGTGGGGTCTCTTATAAGAGCATTAATCCCATTCATGTGGGCTCCACCCTCATGATTTCATTACCCCCAAAGGCTCCATCTTCTAATACCATCACGTTAGGTGTTAGGATTTCAACCTATGAATTTGTGGGGGACACAAACATTTAGACCATAGCACTAGGTGACTTAGAACAACATAAAATATATTATCTTACAGTTCTGGAGGCAGAAATTTGGAATGTGTCTCACTGGGCTAAAATTAAAGTGTTGGCAGAGCCATGTTCCTTCTGGAGGTTCCCTGCATTCCTTGGCCTGTGGCCCCCCCCTCTTCCATCTTCAAAGCCAGTAAGTCTTTCTTATGCTGCATCACTTTGACTCTCACTCCTGCTTCCCTCTTTCACTATGAGAAGGCTTGTGATTCTACTGAGCCCACCCAGGTCATCTAGGATAATCTCCCTATCTCAAGGTGGGCTGATTAGCAACCTTAATTAACCCTTGCTATAAAACATAACATATCCACAGCTTCTAGAGGTTAGAACCTGGGCATCTTTGGGCACTCATTATTCAGCCATCATACCCATCATCATCACCATCTCCAAAACTATCACCGCTACCTCACTTATATCGCCATCACCACCACTACCACCACCACCATCATCAGTATCACCACCATTCCCCCACCATCACTACCATTATTTTCAACACCACCACCATCCCTGCTAGCACCCCACTTCACCTCTACTATTTAAATCCCAGCTCAAATGTTGCTTCCTTTGAATGGTCTTCTCAGACCACTCTATCTAAAGTAAGGCTTCCTTCTGATCCTCTCCCCCATCACACACAGACACAGACACTGGAACGTAACTCCTTGAGAGGGGGGACTTCATCTGGTTTGTTCACTGCTGCATTTAATGCCTGGCACAGAGGAGGCACTCAAAAATTATCCACTGAATGAATACACAAATGAATGAACAAATACATGGATGTATGTGAGCCTATAATAAGAGATTTGACCTAGTCCCGAATGCCCAGGAAGGTGTCTCTAAAGGGTAACACATACACACTACTGTATATGAAATAGATAACCAACAAGGATCTACTACATAGCCCACGGAATTATACTCAATATTTTGTAATAACTTATAAAGGAAAAGAATCTGAAAAAAAGAGAGATAAGTATATATCTATATCTATATCTATACATAACTGAATCACTTTGCTATACACCCGAAACTGACACAACATTGTAAATCAACTAAACTTCAACAGAAAAATAAAAATTAAAAAACTAAAAATAAAAGGGTGACATCAGAGCTGAGATTTGGTAGAAGACTGGGGGTTAGCAAAGTGACTGAAGAGCCGCAGGAGCAAAGCTGGACTCTGGAAGGGAGAGCTGTGCATTCTGGAAACTAACAGCAAGCAGGTTGGGGAGCTTAAGACCAGGGTGCAGGGGAGCACAGGTGAGGTGTGACCAGAGAAGCAGGCAAGCCCTGTAAGTAAGTCAAGAACATTGCTCTTTATCCTCAGAGCAAGGGTAGCTTTTGGAGAGTCGTTAGGCTTGGATCAGCCATGCATTTCCAGACGATCACTATTGCTTCACTGGGATGAGTAGATAGTTAGCGGTTCGGGACAAGAAGTGTGTGGCAGCTACTTAAGACCTTCTTGCTATTGTCTAGGAGTGAAATGTGGGGATGGCTCTAACTTGGACCAGAGTGGCGGGGTGTGGAGATGGAGAGAAGTAGACAGAGTCAGGATCTGTAAGAGATAAAAATCAAAAGCACTTGGGGATGGCTTAGATTTGGGAGTGAGGAGAAGGGTGGTGCCAGGGATGCTGCCTAGGTTTCTGCTTCCACAGCTGGGTGGCGGTGACACTGACTGGTAGCTAGATGGCGGAGACAATGCCTTATGAGGACAAGAGTACATCCATACTTATTATTGTGGTTGTTAATAGTACTATATAATAAAAGCGATAATATAGTCCAATAATACTACT
The DNA here is from genome assembly GCF_002837175.3 of Physeter macrocephalus. Lineage (NCBI taxonomy): Eukaryota > Metazoa > Chordata > Mammalia > Artiodactyla > Physeteridae > Physeter > Physeter macrocephalus. Next base: position 3,134,238 of record NC_041215.1, read on the forward strand.
GGAATGCTTACCAGAGGCTATGTATCATACTAAGTTAAGTAATCTATCCAGGTCACCTAGGTAGTGTCTTAGTTTGGGCTCCCCAGAAACCAAATCTTGGAACAAGTTTTCAAATGCAAGTAATTCATTTGGGAGGTGAAATAGCAAAATGGGGAAGTAAGACAGGGGCGGAAAGGCAGCCAGTGAAGGGTGTATTATCAAGCAAGTTACATTTCTGGGGAAATGGAGCTTAATCCCACGGGGAGAGAGGGGGAGTCTAGGATCCATGAAGAATTCTCACTCAAAGTCGTCTTACCCAGTGATGAGGAAAGCTGGGCTATTTATACACCACTCTGGCTAATCATTGATTGGAGGCTGCTCCCAAGGGGAGTTAATTCCCCATCACTTCCAGCCTTCCACACATAAGGACAGATAAGTCTCAGTGGCAAGGAAAAGCCCTCAGGCAAAAAGATTTAGCTTGTAGCAGTTGGAGGTCAGACTTGTGTGCATTGAGTTGGTAAGGACTGGGTGATGTGGGAAGAGAATTAAGAGCATCAGCTACTGTCCAGAAGTGGTGAAATAAGGATTCAAATCCAGGTCTTCGGGATTTCAAAATCTATGTATGGATGTGCATACAGATGGATGGACAAATAGACACAGATGGACAGAGAGAAGATCAGATGACTGGATGGTTAGGTGTTCAAAGAAATGAATGGTTAGGTGGGTGAGCAATGGATGGATGGATGGATGGATGGATGGATAGATGTTTAAGTGAGTGAGTGGATGGGCAGATATGTAATGGATGGATAAATAGATGAGGAATGGGTGGATAGATGGATGGATGGACGGATAGATGGATGAAAAATTTAGTGCATGAGTAAATGGGTAGACTGTTTAAAAATTGTGTCTATGACTGAATTGATGGATAGAAATATGAGTAGATGGGGGTTAGCGGTGTGGGATATATAAGTAGATGGATGAGCAGGTAGATAGGAGGATGGATGACCAGGTTTGGGAAAAGAGAAGCGCTATGGCTTAGATAGCAGAGCCTCAAGAGTGGTCTCGTTTGACATGAGCCCAGCTAATATCACCCCCATGACCTCCCCACTGCTCCAGGAAGTCCCCAGTCTCTAAGTCTCAGAGGCATTCCAGCTGTGGTCTCATACTGATGACCACGCACGTCAGGAAAGAGGTGCAGGGAGCAGGGCAGACCCAGCGTGGCTCTAGCAGAGGTTGGGGGAAGCCCGTGGGTTGGAACTGGAGGAGCAGGGTGGAGCCCAAGGGGTCTTGCACCTAGAAGAGTGCTGCCTGCCCAGAGCTGGCTGGGTGCCTGCCCAGAAGACAACGTCAGAGGGCTGGCTCTGACCACCCTGCCATGTGGGTAGGGGCTGGACATATCTGTCCCACCACCCAAACAGAGTAATAGTTGCAGCACGGGAAGGCAGCTCTCCCAGTGAGAGCAGCACTGGCTCGGAACAGCTGGGAAACGAGGCCAATATCAGGACAGGGAGTCCCTTCATCTTGGCAGAGCTGAGCAGAGCCCGGGGACACCGGCTCCAGCCCAAGCACAGTTGATGGAACTGGCTCTGCCAAGTTTCACTGCCTGGAGCACATTTTTATGACTGAGGAATAATGAGAGGCAGGCATCCTAGCCCTGGCCTTTCCCTGGTGCAGCGTGTGTGTGTGTGTGTGTGTGTGTGTGCGTGCGCACATATACGTGGTTTGTATGAGTGAACATGGATGTCATAAGTGGGTCTCTGCATGGGTTTGTTTGTGTGTACGTCAGGGTTGAGTATACACACTAGGACATTTGGCACGTGTGAGTTTGAGTGTGTGAGCCTGCCTGTGTGTATATGTGAGTGTGTTTGAATGGGGGCAGATGCGTTTATGCGTATGTGAGCACGTTTGTGCACGTTATTGTTTGTGTGTATGCTTGCACATGGGTGAGCATATTGGCGTTTGCATGAGCATGTGTGGGTGCAAAGATATTCACATCTGCGTATTTGTGGTTATACTTGCTGTTTGCAAGTGTGGAAACTTGTGTGTGTGTGCGGGGGAGTGTGTGCATGCACGTGCATATACACATGCATGCAAGTGAACCTGAATGCTCACCAGGGAGTGGACTGCATGGAATAAAGTTCCCCCCTTCTTTGGCCACAGCCCTATCTCTTACCATCCCCCTCCCTAACCTCATCCCTTCAGACAAACTTCAGAAGCTAAACAGTAGTTTCGAAAACATTCTAGGCTATTTCAGGCCTCTATGATTTTGCAGGTGCTGCCTGGAAGGCAGGCAGCATTCTTCTCCCTTTCTGCTTGGCAACACTCTTGTTCATTTTCCAGGTCCAGGTTTCACACCTTCTGTTCTATCTTCCTGGTAGCCTCAGACTCCATCCTCTGGGCCCCCTGCTGACTCTCAGACATCCTTTTCTTACCAAGAGGTATTTTCTGCTCCTGCTATAGACTGGGAGTTCCTTGAGGGTAGGGTCTCTGTCTAATTCCTTTCTGGATCCCCAGGGTCTGGAATAGGATCTAGCATGCAGTGGGATGGGTAGATGAATGGATGGATGGACAGGTAGATGGATGGATAGATGCGTGGATGGATGGGTGAACAGGTGGGTGCATGGGTGAGTAATGACTAAACCCAGCCTTTTGCTCCCGAATCCTGGATTCTGAAAGGAGACTGCTTGCAGCTCTTGCTCAGCTTTCCTTTACTCTGGTACAGAAGCAGTGGTCTCTGCTTGCAGAGGAAGGCTGCAACCTCCGAGCTGGCCTGCTGTCTCCCCTCTCAGCTCTGGCTCTCAGGAGGGCTGGTTCCAGACTGGCCACCTACCTTACGAAGGAGCAGATTAGGCCTGAAGAGGCATTGCTGAGTGGCTTAAGTTAGCCCCCTGTTTGTGTTCAGGGCTTTCAAAAGCTGGGGAGACTGCAGAGGAGGGGTCTGACTTCAGGGCCCACTGCTAAGTGGGCAGGGATTGTGTGCGCTTCAGGCCTTGACGGCAGGCGGCTTAAGGCCGGGCCCTGGGAGTTTTGAGACAGGAAAATGGTGTTTTGTCTTGTTAATGCATTCACATGGCTTTGAACTGGAGAGTAGTCAGGTGTCCCCAGACGGCTGCTTTTGAGCTGGTCTAGGGAGGGGGCAGGGCATAGCCAGGCCCCGGATTACAGAGGCCTTCCCTGGGGGAAGGGGGCCTTTGATGGGGCCGGGTCTGTTGTCCGGAGTCTGCTTTGCTGGTGGCTGGAGCCCCTAATGAGGGGAAGGGCTGTTCTGAAGCATTCCCCTGGTCCCCCTTGGGCAGCAGGCGGAGGCCTCCTTTGATGTTGGAGTCCTTAAGCCAAGTGGGGACTAATTGCCACAAGGTACAGAATATTCTGGTTGCTTGGGGGGTCTGCAGCTTGCTCACAATGCGACAGCCACCCTGGGGTGGGGGGAAAGGCAGCCACTGTCCTGATGTGAGACAACTCAGGAGGGTTTGGGGTTGGTTTTTTTTTTTCTCTTTCATGCACACAGGCCCAGCGCAGAATGGGAAACACACTATACATCACACACACACACGCGCGCGTGCACACACACACACACACAAGCACACATACCTTACTCTGCTGCAACTTTGTAAACAGGATTATGTTTGAAAGCATGATTTTTTTAAATCAAAAAGTCAGTGTGGTCAGAGGGATAATGGCAAAGAGAAAAAGAAGGCAGACTCTGGTAGGCCAGTGGCAGACCGATTCAGATCCAAGCCCCAGGTTAGCCGCTTGTTAGCTGGGGCAGGTCTCTGAAGCTCGCTGGACCCCAGCATCCTCCTCTGCCAAAGGCAAGACTATGCCTGACACCAGTAGGTGCTTACAGGAATTTGTTCTGTCTTTCAACAGCTAAGGTGACTGCATTCTTGAGACAGTTCACTAAAAATAGGTGTCTGTTTTCCTGGTTGGCATGGAGGCAGGTGGAGAGCCTAGTCGGCAGACATCAGTTAGATCACTCTCATTTGATCAGAGAACAGGGAGAGGATGGTTTCCTTTGATTTTTAATATTTGTGCCTACGTGGTTTCCATCTCAAAGGAAGACGACCTTCTTCTCCCTGTATTATGCTCACTTACACCCAACTCTCACCTCGACCTCTCAGTAGAATCTGGAATTATTGTGTTTTCACAGTATACCAGGCATGGGACTAGGTGATCTGATTATATTATCTCTAATCTTCACGGTGACACTTTTAGAGATTAGTAATTCCATTGCACAGATCAGGAACCCTGGAGTCACAGAGACAAATGACCTGCCTGAGATCATCCTATGTGTGGATGGGGGAGCCAGCTTTCTGATCAGCCTGGCTCCAAAGCCTAGGTTCTCTCAAGCCTGCCCCAGCTGAATCTTCTTTTTTTTTTTTTTTTTTTTTTTTTTTTGTGGTACGCAGGCCTCTCATTGTTGTGGCCTCTCCCGTTGTGGAGCACAGGCTCCGGACGCACAGGCTCAGCGGCCATGGCTCACGGGCCCAGCCGCTCCGCGGCATGTGGGATCCTCCCAGACCGGGGCGTGAACCCGGTTCCCCTGCATCGGCAGGCGGACGCGCAACCACTGCGCCACCAGGGAAGCCCCCAGCTGAATCTTCTGATCAACCTTCTCTGGGCTTCATTTCCCCCTTCTGGTCAATAGGAACAATAACAGTAAACACTGCCGGGATACAGAGCCATTTAAATGAGACAACCCCTGCGAAAGACCCTAGCGCGTGCCTGATGTACATGTGCATGGCAGGCACTCGGTACACCTGCTGTGACCCTCCACACCACCCTCATCACCTACTTCCCCCAACACACACACACACACACACACACACATAGTCCCTCCACTCTCTGGATCTGGAGAAGGGGCAGATCTGGGCAAACGGGACACAGTGTTCATCAAAGTTGTTCTTGCAGTTCGTGGCACCCCTTCTGTGTGGTTCTGGCCTGACCTTCTGACCGCTTGAGACGGGCCCTCCCCCAGCCCCACCAGTGACAGAACCCTCCATGAGCAGCTTCCTGGGTGGAGGACAGAGGAGGGACTACCCCGCCAGCCGATTCCCCAGTAAGCAGCTGAAAAGCAGGAGCGAGGAGCTCGTGCCAGGTCAAGAGGAACAGATGGAGATGCGGTGCCACCTTCGGTTCTTCCAAGGCTGGAGGCCAGCGCAAGAGATCATACATCACCTACATCCTTTTGCTCGTTGAATCCTTCCCACATCCCACAGTCTAGATACGGTGACCCTCGGTTACACACAAGAGGAGGGGCAATGTGACGCAGCTGATAAGAGGCTGAGCAGAGCCTGGTACCCAGCCCTGGCTGACTTAGGGCTCTAGACCAGACCCCAGGCCTAGAAGCGGCAGAGAAGGGGCCTCAGGCATGGCCTGTGGTCATCGCCGACTGAGATGGGTCCTCAGGGCCCCAACTGAGAGGTCCCCCAAAGACCTGTCCTGAGACAGGTGCCACAGCTGGCAAAGGGTACACAGTCCCAGGCCTCCGTTCACCCACAGCTGCCCTCAGCTGCCCCAGTTGCTCCAGTCTGGGGTAGGGGGGAGTTGGGGTCTCCCTGGCCAAGCTCAGGACACGTGGGAGAGGGAAGTCCAAGAAAGTCTGGCACACTTCCTTTCTTCTTTTAAAAGATCAGTGTGGGAACGGCTTTATTGTTTTATAACAGTACATAATAAATGTTTCTTTAGTGTTGAAAATACAGGTGGGAGAAAATGAAAATAAAGGTGCCCAAAGATAGCCACTGTCGTCCAGAGTCAAAGGGGGTACACACACACACGGGGGATGGGTGGAGGCTGCCTCTCCCCACTTAACATGCCTTGGGTGTCTTTCCATACATCCATCCCCATCGTGATTTTAAATGCTCACATAACATATCCAAGGACTGTCATAGCTTCTTCAACCAGTCGCCCACTGTTAAGCATTTGGACTGTTTCCAACATTTTGCGATGAGACATCTTTCCCCACTGGTGCAGCCCCTCCCGAGGCTCCGTTCTGAGAGATGGCATTGCTGTGTTGAAAAACACGGGCATTTTGAATGCTTTCGATGGCCATGCTATCTGCCGGGAAGATCTGTAACGATACCATCAACTGAAGTGCCCAGAGAGCTGTTTCCCCTCCCTGGGGCCAACATCGGGTAGGAACAATCACATTTTCATCTTTGGTGATCTGACAGGTGAAAATAGTACCTTGTTTCCAAGTGAATGTCTTTGCTGCCTGAGCTTTTTTATTCATTCCTTCACTCAAAAAAAAAAGAAATTTATTGAGCGCCTATCCTGTGCTAGGCGACCTCTACTGCAGGGGGTGGGGTGGGGGCATGATTTTAAGCAGAAAATCAAACAGATGATCTCTCCATTATAGTTGTAATCAGTGTTATGAAGAATGGTGGCCAGGGTGGATGGGCTAGTGGGGTGTCTGCCCCTCCATAATCTCTAGTGGATTTGCCTTTCCTTGGCATGGAAAATCAACTCTTCTCAATCTTACATAGAGGGCTCCATAAATGCAGCTTAATTTCCCCCCAGCAACTAACTCTTCTCACCAGATTTCTCCTAAATTCCAACGAAGATATTTAGCGGGACTCTTGTTAAGGAGAAAAGTGCGAGGGGTTATTATTTGTCTGGTGAGAAAGTCTAGACATCATCTGAGGCCCACTCTGGATTCTACTTTTTCCAAAAAGGCTTTCTGGGCTCCCGAGGATAACTACCTCTCTTTTGATAAGTACAGTGATGTAATCAAGGATGAACTGGTTTTCCCCTCCACAGTAGCTGGTCAGGATCAGTCCTAGGTACCCCCAAGAGCTCCAGCCCTGGGATATGGCATGGGGCTGGTGGGTGCTCTTATGTATGTATTGTTTAAACATCCTTTAAATTGGGACCATCTTTTCATGACAACTGATGTTCACAGAGCACTTTCCGGTTGTTTGCTTGGATCCTTGCATTATGTCCACTTCCCAGAGAAGGACCAAGGCCCAAGGTCCCAAAAGCAGGATGGACTCCAGGGCAGGACATTTGCATCCTGACTAAAACTCCTGTTGAGTCCCGGGCCTTTCAGATTCTGGAGCTTCTAAGAAAGGGTCTTGTCAGGGGTGCCCTGGCCTGGGGCTTGTTGGTACCCCCAATTGCAAACCAAGTCCAGAAGCCCAAAGGCCAGCTTTGCGGATAGGCATCTGGGCAGTGCCTACAGATGGTTCTAGCTGTGACTGGCCGTGGGCTAGGCATGCCTTCCCTGCTGGCTGATGTCACGAGCTCATTAGAGCAGTGGGGTTTATTGTACAAAGCAACTGTCCAAACAATAAATTAAGCTGCACAATTTAGCACTTAATTAGCCTCTCTCATCTACTTCACTCTTGTTCCCTGGGTGTCTGTCTGGGCCCTGCAGCTAGATGGTAAGGTCTTCCCTCTGTCTCACACCCCACAGTCAATCCATCACGAAGCCCTGTTGGTGTCATCTCGGGAACGTCTCTCAAATACTTTCTCTTCTCCGTATCCCCGTGGCCTTGACCTCAGCCAGCCCTCACCCTCTCCGCTGGATTATTGCCACCCTGATTTCTCCTGCTACAATTCCCCTCTTTGCTCTGCCCAAGTGATATGAACGTTGCTTCCTTTGGTCTGAAGTACACAATCCCAAGTCCTCATCTCGGCTTTCAAAGCCCTCATGACCAGGGCGTCCTGCCTACCTCACCAGCCTCCTCTTCCCAACGCCCCCCCACCCATGGGCTACCCACCCCCTCACATGCTGAAGAGCTTGCAGTTCTGCCCCAAGGAGGGGCAAAAGAAAACTCCAGGCTATTTCACTGCATGAACTCCCACACACGCACTTGCTCTCTGTGAATTCTCCCCACACTCAGCCCTTGCCATTCAACTTGTAAACTCATGCTTGGCCCAGTACTCAGCTCTGGAATCTCCTCCTTCCAGAAACCCAAGGGTATTTTCTTGGCAAACCCCACAGCTGAGACTCATTTCCTTTCCCCTCTTGGGGCTTCTCTTAGGATGCACGTCCACAGGGATGCCCGGGATAATGATATCAACAAAACTGCCTGTGGAGAGCGCTCTCACGCCCATTCACTGTACAGTCTCCAGAGTCAAATCCTCACAATCATGCCATGAGAAGCTGTGTTAAAGGTCCCTCTACAGGTGAGGAAACTGAGGTTTGGTTTCCAGAGCCAGGTCCCCATTTGGGCAACTTGGCCTAGAAGGCCAGGGGTGGTGTGCCGAGACTCAGGGCAGACAGGCTGGAGGACCACATAGGGCATCATGGTCGGTGGGGAGGCCCAGGGAGGGCACGAAGGGATGGGGGAGGGTGACAATTTGGAGTAGGACCACTTTTTGACCCAAAGGAATTTGGCTGGTGAAATAATAGCACCTCCACTAAGCATTCCCTTTTGCTCCCCCATTTCACAGTTGGGCAAATGGAGGTTCAGAGAGAAAGAAGGAGGCACAAAGAACAAAGCTATAGAGGAATAAGGACCAAGTTAGAACCAGGTGTCTTGAGTTTCAGTCCAGCTGAGCCAGTGGGCTGCGGGTCCAGTGAGACCCCACTAGTGCCCCTTCTCCTCTCCCTCCTCCCTGGACCCACTGCTTCCATCAAACAGTCCTCCGAGGGCCAGGTTCTCTGCTACTTGTTAAAGGTCCAGAGGGCCCCCATCTGGTTTGCTCATCGTTGGGCTTGCCTGGCACAGAGTGGGCTCCCACTAAACATTTGCTTGCTGAATTAATAAATGAGTAAGCAGTGAGAAAGTAACCTGCCTCTCCTCATGCCCAGAAGGACCTGAAGGAATGGATAAGCACCCACCTAAGCCCTATATGCCCACGGTCTCCTCACAGCCATCCTATGAGGTCAGCGTCATCACACCCATTTTACAGATGAGGACACCGAGGCTCACAGAGGGGACAAGACTTGCTCAAAGCTCTGCAGTTAGAAAGCAGTTCTCAGCCACCCTAGGAATAAAACATTCCCCATGCTATGTTTTTTTAAAGAGAGGATGTTTTCCTTCTGGTGTGTAAACAGGAGAAGGGCTCCCCGAGAAGGCTGTTGTAAATATCATCACTTCTCCTCGGGGCCCTGTCAGCTTATGTTACTTTATTTATCAACATTCCACAAGGGGTGGATCCAAGAATATGTCCTCAAGCGGGACACCAAAGAAGATGTGTGCTTTGGGGGGATCAGGAAGGAGGGCTTTCCAAGTACGAAGTGCGGGTCTGGACAGGAGTTGGAAGCTGGGTCCAGGCGCAGGGCAGGGTGGGGTGGGCCCTTCCCAGCATCCCCGCCTGGGTAGAGCAGCAGGTTGGAGTTCAGCAGCATGTCCCTCATTTCCATAAGGGGGAGCTTGTGCACAGGAGATTTCCTCTCGGCTAGAGGGGCCTCGGCATCCAGGGACCGGCTCTGGGAAGTGGCCATTTGGGTGGCACCTGCAGGCGTCTGCCCTGAGCACTGTGTCCTGCCCTGGTTGGGGGGTAGCCAGGAGGATATATGCAGGCTGCCCCCTCCTCATTTATCCACCCAGGGAACCAAGGAAAACGAGGGGCATGGCCCCATGTGGAAAGAGCACAGCTTTGGAGCCAGACAGGACTGGGGCTCGCTCCAGTGCCATCAGAGACTAGCCACATGACCTTGGGCTCGTCACCTCCCCTGGACCTTGGTTTCCTTATCTGTAAAATGGGAACAATACCAACTTTCAGAGTTACACAGAGCAGCGACTACACTGCTTGGAGCGCAATTCATGCTTAAAATCACAAGGAATATTACTATGATGATCGTTGTCTGGACTATTCATGCAGGTCTTAATTGCCACCCTTGTCTTCACAGAAATTTCTGCTTGTTATTCCCCAGCCAAACCTTGGTGGTGATTTGCACAGGGTTTGGCCTCCCTGGGTCCAGACCAAGACAATCCCAGCAGAAAAGCATTTAGGGCTTGGATTTGCAAACGCAAAACCAGGTGCTTCTCTGAACAGAAATGATGACAAAGCAAAAATGTTAAAGAATATTTTAGAAAGAGGAGAGAGAGAGGGGAGTCCACATAACTTAATTCCTCACCCAGATTCAGCCACCAGTTTCTTTTCTTTCTGAGTGCAAACCCCCTGGTCCACACAGATGTTTTGGTGGGCTTGTAATCCTAGTGAGTCTACCAGGTGCTGTTTTATTACCAACTTGCTGTGGTCTTTGGTCTGACTCACTGCATCTCCTTTCCTTTGGCTCCTGCCAGAAGCAAAGCACACACTTCATGGCCCCCTCTCCCTGGGAGCAGGGATTTCTCCCCAGGCCTGCTTCTGCATGTGCTCATGGAGTTGCATTTAGGGCACAAAGATGGGAGGGCAACACAGTCTGCTGCCCTTTGGCTGCCTTCTTAAAATTCTTTTTTTTTTTTTTCCAAAATGGAAATAGCATTTTCTCCCTGATTATCAAAGTAACACGGGTGCATTGTAAGAAATGGGGCAGTTCTGAAAAGTTCAAAGGACAAAAGTCACCCAGAAAAAAAAAAGCACTGCTGACATTTGGGTGTGTCTTTTCAGACTTTAGTTCATCCATGCATGTACCAACCCAGTTACAAGGGAATCTTACAGGGTACGTTGTCTTGTATTCTGATTTTCTTGGTCTACCTATGTTGTTTTACTTGCTTGCTGTAAATGGCTCTGCATCATTTTATTGTATGGATAGAGCACGGTTCATTTAACCAACCCCCTATTGTTGGACATTTCAGGTATTTCTGTTTCTTTCTTGTTTTAAAAACTTTATTTTGAAATAATTCTAGGTTCACAGGAAGTTGCAAAGATAGTACAAACAGTGTCTGTGTATGCTTCATCCAGTTTCTCCAATGGTTATGTAATAATTGTACAGTATCAAAATCAGGATATTGACATTGGCACAATCCGTGTATAGCTCTGTGTCATTTCAACACATGCGCAGATCTGTGTAACCACTACCACTGCCAAGATACAGAACTCCCCCATCATGCTATCCCTTATAGTCACCCCCAGCTCTCTCATCTCCCTTCTCCCTAACTCCTGGCAACCACTAATCTATTCTCTATCGCTGTACTTTTGCCATTTTGAGTGTTATACACACACACACACACACACACACACACATATATATATATTTATATTTATATATATACACACACTTTTTTTTCACTCAGCATAATGCCCTTGAGATCCATCCAATTATTGCTTATAGAAATTTTTCCTTCTTATAGCCTAGTAGTATTACATGATATGGGTGAACCACACCTATTCACCATTCAACTATTTTAGGGCATTTTTGTTGTATCTATTTTTTAGTTATTACAAATAAAAACTGCTATGAATATTCTTGTAGAGGCTTTTGCATGGACATATTTTCATTTCCCTGGAATAAATGTCCAGAGTACGATCACTGAGTTATTTGGTAAGTGTATGTTGAGTTTTCTTAAGAGACTGCTAAACTATTTTCCAGAGTGGCTGGACCATTTTACATTTCCACCAGCAATGTTATGAGAGATCTAGCTTCTCCAAAACCTCACCATCATTTGATATCATCCCCATTTAAAATTCTACCTGTTCTAATAGGTGTGTAGTGGTATCTTGTGGTCTTAATATTTGTTTCCCTGATGGCTCATGATGGAGACATTTTTTCATGGGCTTATTTGCCATCCATATGTCCTCTTTGGTGAAATGTTTCTTCATATCTTTTGACTGTTTTCTTATAAGATTATTTGTGATCTTACTGTTGAATTTTGGGTCTATACATACATATGTATAATATATATTAGATATACTAGAATATGCATATATTCTGGATATGAATCCTTTGTCAGGTATGTGGTTTGCAAATATTTTCTCCTAGTCTGTAATTTATCATCTTCTTTAGCAGCTCAAAAGTTTTTCATTTTGATGAGGTCCAATTTATTGACTTTTTTTTCTTTTATAGATCAAGTTTTTGGTGTCATGTCTAAGAACTCTTCACCAAGCCCCAAGAATGTTCTTTCTCCTTTAAGAACATTCCTGTGTTAGACAGAATAATGTCCTTCCAAAGATATCCACACCCAAATCTCCAGAACCTGTGAATATGTGACCTTACAGGGCAGAGGGGACTTGCAAATGTGATGAAGTTAAAGACCTCGAGAGGGTAGAGAACCCCGGATTATCCAGGTGGGCCTAATTTAATCACAGGGGTCTTTCTGTGGGAAAGAGTGGGCCAGGTTGGGACTTCCCTGGTGGCGCAGTGGTGAAGACTCCGTGCTCCCAATGCAGGGGGCCCAGGTTCCATCCCTGATCAGGGAACTAGATCCCACATGCATGCCACAACTAACAGTTCACATGCCACAACTAAGGAGCCCGTGTGCTGCAACTAAGGAGCCCGCCTGCCGCAACTAAGACCCGACATGACCAGATAAATAAATATTAAGATAAATAAATAAATACATAAAAAAAAAATAAAGTGCTTATAACAGTGCCTAGGATATAGCAAGCACTTTAAAAGTATTTGCCTCTTCAAGTAAATTGAAAAATATAAAAAGAGTGGGCCAGGCAAGCTGGAGGAGGCGTGAATACGGAAGCAGTAGTTGGAGTGATGATACCACTGACTAGAAGGGTAGTCTCTCGGAGCTGAAAGAGGCAAGGCCACAGACTCTTAGAGGCTCCAGAAGGAATGCAGCCTGCTGACACCTTGATTTTAGCCCATTGAGATCCATTTTAGTTTCTGATTTCCAGAACTGTAAGATAATAAATTTGTGGTGTTTTAAGCCACTAAGTTTGTGATAATTTGTTACAGCAGCAAGAAGCTAATGCAAACCCTCTGATAAATATCCTTATACATAAATCTTTGCATATTTTCCCAGCTATTTCCTTAGGATCAAATCCTATAATTCAAACTGGTGAGTCAAAAGGTATGTACCCAAATTGGTACCCATTTAAACTTCATCGTTAGCTTTTAAGCTAATTACCCATAATCATCATTATCCATATTCATCATTAGCTTTTAAGGATTCCTGCTTCCTTGCTTCAGTAAATACTGGCTCTTACTAGTATAAAACACGTTTTTGGAGTTGCCTTGATTTTCTTGTGTGTGTGGATCCTGCATGTGTGTGTATAGGAGGTGAGGGAGAGGAGAGTGAGAAGGGCAAATGTTTTCTCTTATTCATCCAAACTTGCCCAGTTCAATATGGTAGCCACTAGCTAAGGGTGGTTCTTAAGCTCTCAAAACATGGCTACTCCAATTGAGATAGACTGTAAGTATAAAATACACACAGGATTTCATATCCCTAGTACCATGAAGAAAAAGACTTTTTAAAGATCTAGATATAATGGATTATGAAGAATCATTGCTTTTTCCTTCAGACACTAACGTCTGTTGAATTTGAAGACATTACAGAGTCTACATCATGAAGCCTTTTAATTACAAGTAAGCAAAAAATTATTATTAATATTTATGGTGCAAAAAGGAATTCTTTAACACCGAAGCAAAGAAGAACCGGAGAGAGTTCAGAAACACTGACTCAAAGAACCATCGTGAACACCAGGGTTCCTCTCTGTAAAAGTCAAGTCATTCACCATCTACATTATTAAAATATTTTATAAAGAGAAAGGATTTCTATATGATGACATGGAGTCTCACTTATGCCCCATAAAGTCAATGCAGATTAAACTTCACTAATTAATATTATACTAGAATTAATAAAAAATCTGAATTAAAGACTAATTTTTTAGAAAGAGAGAGAAAGAAAGAAGGGAGGGAGGGAGGGAGGGAGGGAGGGAGGAACCAATGTCCTGAACTCCGCTCTCCCACCTCAGAGGCACAGGCTTGACTCACGGCCATGGCACCAAGACCCTGTCAGCCACACAGCTCAGAAGAAAAGGGAGAAAGCAAGAGAGAAAGCAAGCAAGCAAGAGAGAAAGAAAGAAAGAAAGAAAGAAAGAAAGAAAGAAAGAAAGAGAAAGAGAGAGAAAGAAAGGAAGATAGAAAGAAAAAGAGAGAGAAAGAAAAAAGAAAGAAAGAAAGAAAAAGAAAGAAAGAGAGAGAAAAAGAAAGAGAGAGGGAGGGTGGGAGGAAGGGAGGAAGGAAGGGAGAAAGAAAGAAAAATCTCGAGTGATGTTTTATATTGATTACATACTGAAATTACAGTATCTGGATATATATTAGGTTAAGTAAAGTATATTAATAAAATTAATTTTACCTGTTTCTCACTACTTTTTTCAAATGCGGCTACTAGAAAATTTTTAATTATACATGTGGCTTGCATTTGTGGCTCATGCTGTGTTTCTACCGGTCAGCGTGGATTCAAACTCTCTCACCCACAGCCCTTTATGATCTGCAGAGGGCGGTGACAGTGGAGTGGTCAGGGCGGGGGGCTCAGTTCTCAGCTACCACAGGGGAGTCAGCCAGACCCTGTGGCCCTGGTCTCAGCAGCCAGTGCCCAACCACAGACCCCACAGTGTGGTGGAAAAAAACCTGGGATCAGAGAGACCTTGGTTTGAATCCCAGCTTCTTCCGTCAGAATTTTCTTGTATTTGAAACTTTCTCCATTTCAGTTTCCTTATCCGCAACATGGGGAAATAACTCCATAACATACGGAGACATTCTTTTCTTCAACCAGCTTTGAGCAAACCTACCGTGTGCCAGGCACTGTTCTAGGCTCTGGCAATAAGGTAGCACACAACCCAGAAGGAGCCTAGCATGGTGTGCTGACACTCAGTGGGTCCTCTTTCCTGCCTCTCTATTGCTAAAAAGAATGTTTTGGTGGAACAGGACATCCTACTCACCACTTTTTATGAGCCTACTGGTTCCTGGATTTGGAATAGCAGCCCTAGGCATGGATGCGAATTACCTTAGCCATCACTTTGTGACTTGAAGAAATTCCCTGCTCAATGAATGGATAAAGAAGGTGTGGTATATATACACAATGGAATATTAGCCGTAAAAAAGAATGAAATAATGCCATTTGCAGCAATATGGATGGACCTAGAGATTATCATACTAAGCAAAGTAAGTCAGAAAGAGAAAGACAAATACCATATGATATCACATATGTGGAATCTGAAATATGACACAAGTGAACATATCTATGAAACAGAAACAGACTCAACAGACATAGAGAACAGACTTGTGGTTGCCAAGGGGGAGGGGGAGTGGGGGAGGGAAGGACTGGGAGTTTGGGATTAGCAGATGCAAACTATTTATATAGGATAGATAAACAACAAGCTCCTACTATATAGCACAGGGAAATATAGTCAATATCCTGTGATAAACCATAAGGGAAAAGAATATGAAAAAGAATATATATATATACACATATATCTGAATCACTTTGCTGCACAGCAGAAATTAACACAACATTGTAAATCAACTATACTTCAATAAAATTTAAAAAAATAAATTCTCTGCTCTGTTCTTCATTTCCCATCTGTAAAATGGGGCTAATAACATTACTCTCCTCACAGGGTTGCTGTGAGCATTAAATAAGATAATATATGTAGGGCATAATTCCTGGACCTTTGTAGATGCTGAAAGTAGTAGCTGCTAGTAATGAGGGTAGTACTAATGTTATTATTTTCTCTCTCCTTCCTAAAAACTGAGCTGCAGGAGAGGCACTAGTCCTCTGATGGATGTTTCTATGTTTGGACGTGATGCTAGGGACTCCTGGCGCCATCTTGTTTTCATCCTGGGAATGAAGAATAGAGCCATCAGTACAGACGGCAGAGGGTTTGGAAGAACCTGTGCTTCTGATGACAACATTGAACCATTGACCCAACCCACCTGGAAATCAGTGAGCCTCTGAACTTCCGTTTACAGGAGATCATAAATTTTAAGGAAATTTAAAGCCACTCCGCAATTTGAGTTGGGGATTTTGCTACTTGTACTGCTAACAGAAGTATCTAAGCTGCTCAGTTAATCTTAATACAACTCAGAAGGCTAGCCATTATTATTGACATCCCTACTTTGCAGATGAGCAAACCGAAGCTTGGGGATTGGATACAGATGAGAGCCCTCTCCAGGTGTGGGAGGTCTTCTCGTGTGTCCATGCAATGACTACATGCTTGAGAAACTGCAGGTGTTACAAATGGAGGTCAAGTTCATGGGTTCTGTGTCAATTCCCTTTATAAAGTGAAAAATCCTTTCACAAAGTGACAGTACATTTCCTAGCTTAAAATAAAATCATTATTGAAGGTACAGTCCAGCTATCATTCCCATTTCATAGTTGAGGACACTGAGGCTCAGAGATGGCCAGTCACTTCCCCAAGGTCACACAGCTAGGTAGGTGGAAGTTCAACCCTGGGTTTGACCCCAGGGCTTTTTCCACCAGTGCAAGCTGCTCCCACAGAGTCTGCTTTAGGCTGAAATGAGGGAATGTTCTGAAAGTGCTTTGCAGACAGTAATGACGCCCACTTCTTAGTTTGCCTGGCTTTGTCCTCCCCTTGCTCTGCCGCCACCTCAGATTTAGCCGGTGCCAGCAAGTACACCTCCCCACTCTCATTCCATTTTCTCTCCTTTCAGAGCCAAAATTCCTGAAGGCCGTCTCCCAGAATGCTAGGTTGCCCACGTGTTCCCCACCAATTAAAAAATCTATTATTTTAGAGATAATTTTTTTTTGGTTGGTTGTCTGTAATGCACCGTTTTCTATTGCCTGTTTGGCTCCTTCCGTTAGTAGGAGCAGCAAGAAAGAGGAAAAGAAAACCCATTATTACCATCTTTAAAAAGCTTGGCTATTCTGATGTTTCCACAAAGACGGGGCCTAGCAGAGAGCTTTCTCCTCAGACTCATATCATACTCTGCGATTTTTAAAGATAAAACTCGTAAGCTGTTCAGTTATTGTTCTTCGGGCTGCTGACATTTGATACCATTAGACGTGAGCAAGTGACTTGGCTTTCTCTGCTACGTAGCCTAGTTTGGACAGGGCTGTGTCCCATGCAGCAACTCCCCCCTCCACCCCTATTGATCTTACCAGAACCCTAGTGTCACGGCTTTTCTCCCTGGGAGTCTGGGGGGATGTTTTTCTAGGAAATGCACAGAAGACACCATCATTGCACACCCTCATTCATTTAAGACAGTCAGTGGTAAAGAAGGGCAGCAACTAGTCATCTTGTCCAGTGGTTCCCCTCTCCTAGTAACTCCACCTTCCCGGAGGGCTACTTGCTATTGGGGTGCTACCACTATGAGGAGGATTGGGGTTCCTGATTTTAAACACAGATTCAAATTTAAGAAGCAGATACATGGAGAAGGGATATGTAATGGGTTGAATCCCCTGTCCCCACCCCGCAAACGATAGGTCCATGGTCTAACCCTGAGAACCTGTGAATGTGATCTTAATTGGGAAAAGGATGTTTGCAGATGTAATTAAATTAAAGATCTCAAGGTGAGTTCCACCTGGATTATCCAGATGGGCCTTAAATCCAACGACGGGTGTCCTTATAAGAGAAACACAGAGAGAGATTTGAGACTCACAGAGAAGTGGGGAGAGGGACTGCTTTTTGAAGAACAAATGCCAGCACATGTTTGCTACACTTCTCAAAGACTTTAGCTGTTTTGAAGTCAGGACTTTGTTCTCCACAGTAGGCCTCAGCATTACATGGGAGGGCCTGCTGTGTGGTTTTAAACATGATGGTTGCCCTCTCTGAACCTGTTTCTTCCACTGTTACAGAAGGATGGCCATGGCACCTACCAGCCAGGGCCATTACGAGGGTCAAGGAATCATGGGGCATCAGAGGTTGGACAGCTCACAGGCCACTTCAGGACACAGACATATTTGGTTTGTCCCAAACAATCTCTTAAAATTTCGAATTTGTTACCAACCTTCAAGTACCAGGAGACTTCACACAAAAATCCCAGGTGCGCTTGAGAAGTCAAAAACCTGCCAACCGAATGTCACCATGAAATAATTGGCTGGCGCTGCCTTGCAGCTGGCCCAGCATGGATGCCTCAGTTCCCCACATCCTCACCCCTCCTATAATACCTGCCGGTTCCCCGCTTCATTCATTCCTCTCACCTGACTGGCTCCTGTGGACAGCTGAGTTTGTAACCTCAGTGTGGGGAGAGCTTTTTGTAAATGGTTTGCTAATTTCATTTCTGTTTCGCAAAAGAGAGATCCCAAGCCAGCGTTCTCTTTCAGGAGAGTGTCTCCAGTAGGGAGAGGGACTGATGAAAACCTCTGTCAGACAGAATTTTTTCCTTAATAGAATGTGTTATAACCAGATCAGCAACCTCCTTTAATCCCAGGCCTCTGACTTGTGGAAATCTCTTTGTTACCCGGAACTAGATACAAATGATGGTACTTGTTAAAACCAGGCATGCTGGTGGAGAGAGACCTACGTTTAGGCTTGTTCTTGCCAAGATTTTGATGTTCCAGTCCTTCTCTGGTTTAACAGTTAAGTAAACGTTCATTTTGGATTCTGGTTCAAACTAGTTCAAAAGGCACTTTTAGGAAAAAACAGCACCTTTGGTTTTGCATTTTGTCACCAAAACTAGTTATGATTTTCTTGGACTTCAGGGTTTAGAAAATGAGTCCAGTTTATGGAATCAGACTCAAAATTTGGCTCTGCCTCCTGCTAGCTGTGTGACTTTGGGCGGTCGCTTAACCTCTCTGAGCCTCCGTTTCCTCTTCTTTAACAGGATCAGGGTAATAACCTTCATATCACAGCGTTGCTGGAGGGATGCGAGATGAGGTGTGTTCAGTTTTGGAATAGGAGCCAGGACACCAGAGATAATTATTATTATTATGATTGATTACTGTTTTATGAGGCTGCCTTTCTTGTAGCTTGGGAAGTAGAAATATGGATTGTGAAGATTTTATTGTTCACACATACCTGTAGAATCCTGCCTTGATCTGCAAACCTTAGAAGTAATAATAATGAGCTTGATTAAATTCTGAAGGCCAGTATTTATTGGATATTTCCAGAACAGGTAGAATTCTCCTCCCCTCTCCCCTTTTGGTCTCTCTCCCCTTCAGTATCAATAGCTGTGGCACTGGTGCGTTAGTTGTACATCAACATGTGATGTCTTCAAAGTCTAGAGTAAGAAAACATTCTCCAAGCCTATGATTTGCACATCAAATCATATACTTTCTAAATGTGGGTGCTGCCTGCCTGGGGTCAGATCAAGAGGTGGTAAATGGGGAGTACTGTTGGCACACTAAGGGGACAATTCTCCAATCCTCAGCTCTATTTCTCGCACTGCAGGAGGTTTAGCGCTCCTGGGCCCCTGGCACTAATGCCAATCACTGCAACAACCAAAAATGCCCTCCCATGCATCTGAATGTCTTCAGAGGAGTTTGAGAACAACCTGATGAGAATATGCAAGCTCTCCTAAGCCTGCAAATTTGGGCCAGACCCTCTATGTATCTCTCTGAACCTCAGTTTTCTGACCTGTTAAATGGAAAGTCATACCCATCCCACTGGGCTGTTGGGAGATTAAGAGGGAGGGTATATGGGAAGTGCCTGGTGTGAGCCTGGCATAGAGCAAGTGCCCAGCGCCTGGGGTTGGGGGGGGGGCGAGGTGGCAGGCACATCACGGTGTAAGCTAGCATCCGCAGACCCTGGCTCCCCTCTTTCCACTGATTGTGTCTCCAAGTGACAGGGCCGGGGAGGGGGGAGCTTCAAAGCCCTCCAGACTTCACTCACTATAATTGGAAGTCATTGTGGAACGAAGTCCAGTATTTAATTTGGCCTGTGTTTGACAGATCCTGTGTGCACCGCTAACAGAGCTCACACAGGGCCCGTGATACAGGGGGGATTCTTGGCCTGGGCTCAGGGCAGATTGGTGGAGAAAATGTCGCATTCGATTAAGGCTGATTGGTCCTGACAGTTGTCTGGGTGAAGTTTATAAGGTACATCTAATCTGGATGCATCTGGTCATAAAAATGCAAAACAAGCCATTCCCACCCAAGTTCTAACTCCAGATGTGGGTTGATTCTCAGTGATTGACACCATATTTTTTGCAGCTGTCCCACATTTCAAATCTTTTTCTATTTAAAATATATTCATCATAATTATGGAATGCAGTAAACAAACTTCAGCCTGATGACAAGCATTAAATATAAGAATGTTTCGGCTTAAAATAAATGCCATGATTTCTCAGCCCAGGCTGGAGTGTTCTCCAAAGGAGCCCTGACCTTGTCACCATGAACCAGACAGAGTTATTTTCTCTCCAGTATTGACTGATATTTGGAGGGGGGCAGGGGGAGAAAAATCAAAAAGCTATTTATATCAGATAGAAAAATGTGCATAACCATCAGAAAGACACCTTTGTAAGACAAAGAAAAAAGAACTGGATTCAACCTAATCATGTTTGAGGACTCCCCATTGTGCAAGTTCTTCGCAAGATAGTGTAGGGCAGGGTAGATGTTACACGCCCTGGGGCCAGGTCCCTGGATGCAGCTTCCACATTCCACACATGTGTGTCCAGCTTCCACACTCCACACACACTCTGTTACCTTGAGCATTACTTTATCACCTCAACTCTCTGTGCCTCCGTTTCCTCATCTATGAAATGGAAGGTGATGATAGTACTTACTTGGTAGTGCAATTATGAGAACTAAGTGAGTAAAGTGCTTAGAATAATGCCTGGCATGTAGCAAGTGCATGGTAATCAATATCAGCTGACCTCTTCCCCAGCTCTTCTAAGAGACACTGAAAGTCACCTGACCTGCACGAGGTCACATATAGTGCACCGCAAAGCAGAGGTGCAAACCCTGATCGTCTGACTTCACTACAAAACATGCATACAAGGAGTCAGTTTTGCTCATGTTAGCATTTTTCTGTCTCTGAATG
Source organism: Physeter macrocephalus (assembly GCF_002837175.3). Lineage (NCBI taxonomy): Eukaryota > Metazoa > Chordata > Mammalia > Artiodactyla > Physeteridae > Physeter > Physeter macrocephalus. The sequence goes on from NC_041215.1 coordinate 3,154,950, forward strand.
CTTCACCAAGTCTTATCTGATGGTTGTTCTCCTAATCAGTGGCTAGTCAGGCATCCTGTTATGCCTAGACAAAAGATCACCTTCTATTTCTTCTTCTGTTCCTGGGGCTCATCTTTTATTTTTAATGCTATTTAAATAAGCCTGTAATTGAGATAGTTAAATAAACAAACGCTTAGGATAATTATAGATAGGTCATCCTATGACCAAGCTGCTGGATCTTTCTAGCCACTTATGGACTTCAGCCACGTCCGAATGGTTCTCCCGTAAACTGCGCGTACCACTTGGTTCTTTGAGAAAAACGGGGACTGCCCAGAGTTCGTGTCAACAATCTGCTCCTCTTTTAAATGAGGCCATAAGTCACAAACCCTCTGAGTTCCCAAAAAAGTGTCTGGAGCTAAATTTGTATCCTGACTCTGATGATTGTTCTCTTATTAGGCTGATGAGAGAATTAGCAGAGCCAGGGCCTCCTGGGGCTGTGCTCACAGCTCGTGCCAAGGTGGAAATGACTCTGTGAGTTTTATTTCTGAGATGTGTAAAAGGTTTGTCCATCACTGGGCCCGTGGGCACATGTTCAGTATCAAAATAGTGTGTGCCACCTCTCTCGGGAGATGGACTCCAGTCCTGGCAGGCCCTCTGTTTCCAGCAGGAATGAGAACTCTCCACCGGAAAGGGGGTGGCGGTGTTTTACTTCTCCCAGAGCCCTCTGGGTGGCCCTGGTGAAGTCTCTGAGCCTTGCCTTTCCTGCTAGACTCCTGTTTGGGGAAGGTAGTGTGGAACATTGGCAAGAGTGTGCCCTTGAGACACAGACCCTGGTTCAAATAGAAACACCATTAATTGCAAACTGGGTGAACTGGGGTAAGCAGCCCAACCATCTTGCAGACTAGCATGTGAAATGGAAATGATTATGTCTGACTTACTCGCAGGGTTGTCTTGAGGATTAGATGAGATAATGTGGGGCAAGGATTAGGCTCCATGTCGGCACTGAAGTTTGACCTGGGGGGTCAAGAAGGTACTTAATCTGGTGCCTGGAATTGGGAAGTTCGTTTTTCCCTCTGTAGCCGGGATGGCAAATAGTCTGTACCTCTCATTTTGATATCAATCAATTGGAGATGCCTGCTTAAAGTGCAGTGATTGATTTGTAATGTCTGCCACAGACTAGGAGGAAGTAGTAAGAGCATTCCATGCTCTGCTATCTCCCTTCTAGAATCTAAGTTCTGAAGTCAGGAACTGGGTCTGAAAAATATTCTCTCAACTTGTACATGCTACAAAGTAATTTTTTGCATCTATAATCTCCTCAGACATGGCGTCCTGTGACTCCACATCCCTGGTGTTAAATCCTGTGACAATTATCATCTCCATTTGATGGATGTGGAAACTGAGGCCAGAGATCAAATGAATGATGTAAGCAACTGATAAAACAAGATTAGATTTTTAAAATTATCTGTAGTATCACTCCAGAAAACTGCCACTGCCTACCATCTCCCATGGGAATCTTGATACACACACACACACACACACACACACACACACACACACACACACACATACAATAAGGCACAGGAGATATGGGTTCTACCTTGGAAAAGTCACCTTACCTTTCTAAGGCTCAGTCTACCTGTCTGCAAAATGGACATAATAACTACCCCATTCTCCCAATATCAAAGGGCTGTGTAAAGATGAGGGAAACAGTGAGTGTGTGATAATTGAAGCTTGGGTAAAATCACCCTTCCTGCCATTATTTATGAGAGGCAGGAGATACTTGTCAAACGGAGTCTTTGAAAGCTTATTTCTGGGACTAGCAAATTACCTGCAGATTTCCTCAGACTGCCATGTGGGGTGCTTCCGTACTGGAGGTTTCAAGGCTAGACTGACTTTGTGACCTTGGCCAAGTCACTTCACCTCTCTGACCTGCAGGCTCTTTACCTGCATGATCAGATGACTATCTTCCTGACAGGGCTTCTGTGAGGCCCAGAGTCAAGGTCGAAAGTCATATGGAATGCAGAAGTCACTCAGCAAGGTCCAGGTTTCCTCTTCCCGAGGACCTGGTAGGATAACCTTGCCAGAGAGTCAAGGTACAGAATTTCTTTTCTTCAAAGAAATGGCAATAAGAAATGTGTGAGTGTGTGTGTGTATGGGGGGTGGTGTGCACGCGTGCCAATGTGTGTGAGTTTGTGTGTGAGTGAGTGTGTGTGTAGGAGAGGGTTATGGAGAAATAAAGTCATAGTGGGGAATGAGCAACAGAACATCTTAGTGACTTGCAGATGAAAGCTTCTTTTCGCTGGATTCATTTGCCTTCTAACACCGGCTTAGCTGTGTTTGGAAAAATACTTAACTTGCCATAGGATGCCAAGTCGTGACTATGTCAGAGAGAGAGTCAATTTTAGAGATTTGCATATCCTTCTCCTAAGAGAAAAAGTTCTATTGGAACAAAGTGCTTGGGGCTTGTGGGTAACATCTCTTTATTTGTTCTTTGTGTGAGGATGTTGGAAGAAAGTCAGGAGTAAAAGGTTTATGCAGATTCTTCTGGGAGATGGAGAGAGAGGAGGCAAAGAGAAAGGAAGAAAGAGGAGAAAAGACAGACTGAAAAAGAGCAAAAGAGATGGAAGCAGGGAAGACAGAGAGAGAAGGGCCAGAAAGGCATGAGGAGGGAGACAGAGCAGAGAGACGAGGAGCAGGGAAGGGGGACAGAGAAGAAAAGGAGGCGAGAGGAGAGACTGGCAGATGCTCAGAGCCCCAGGACAGACAGACGAAGGGAGGGGAGATGGAGCGGGCCCCACCCATCCCCCTTCATCTTGACCCTGCCTTGACTTAACGACAGGTTGACGTCCTCCGTTTTTAGACCTCGAAGCTTGTCTCGGTGCCTGCCTGCCCCACCGGCTGTAATGTTTAAATGCCCATTTCTCAAGTGGAGCCAGATGGTGGATGTGAGCCAGCCTGCGTTTGACAACCAGATGCTGAGCTCGCACAAAGGGGTTCTCCAGCCTGGCTGCTGGCTGGGAGCTTCGATTCGCTTTGCAGACCACTGTACACTCTCCATGCCTGAGACCCAAGGACAGGCCCTGCCACAGCCTCGGCCACCAGGAGGGGCCCTGGAGGCTGGCGGGACCAGGGCCATGGAATCAGACAGAGCTGGGTTTGAATCAGGACCCACCCCTTACCAGTGGCTCTGGGCATGTGGTTTTGAGCCTCCATTTCCCCATCTGTGAAATGGGTCTAACCAAAAAAAAAAAAAAAAGCAGGTCTCATGGCTGGTTAGAAGATTAAAGGTGAAACGAAGTGTAAAGAGTCTGGTACAGAGAAGAGCAGAGGTTGTAGACCCAGGCTGAGCGGGCTGACTTCAACCTAAAAAGGGCTTCAAAGTTTTTGAATTAATTGCCCCCATTTAAAAAACCCAGGAGATTTCTTATAAAAATCTGTATTACTGTTTTCTTGTGAAAGCCTAGTACCAAAGGCTGGAAGTGAGCAATAGGCCCCCCTCTCTGCCTCAGACCCCTGCCTGCTCTGCCTACCACAACCCCCTTCCCTCATTTCCAGCCCCTGAATTCATCTGACCCTCCCCGAGACTCCAGATTATCCTCCGGGCACTCAAGTTGTGTCCGTTGGCATTTCTGCGGTGGTTGACACTGCCTTTCACGGAGAAAGGAAAGCAAAAGTCACTGAGAGGTGAGTCGTCATCTCATCTCAGGTTTCTGGGGCGACTCCTGTCATCACCATCAACCCAAGGGGCTGGACCCACAGGGAGGACACCCCGATTGTCTGAGATTCCAATGAGCAGCTGCTTCTCTTTGGAAGAATATGTTTCGATTTAGTGTTTAAATGACATGGCTTTCAATCAAGCCATTGTCTGGGGCTCTCCAAGAATCTAGGCATAAAATAGGTAAAAATATGTGCCTCCCACCCCGCCCTACCACCAAATGGATGCATCCTGTAGCTTCTCAAGAACTGGGGACTTGGGTATACACACTCGGAAGGATACAACAGGCCAAAGAGGAAGAAGGGGCCGGGCTGATGGAGGAAGTTGCCTGCCATGGGTTGAGACTCTATCGTGTCCTACAGCCAGGGATGTGGCCACCACATATGACCTGCTCACTCAGAGTTTATAGCCTAGCATGGAGGGGACAAGAGGTAAACAAACAATGACGAATTTCCAAAGAGACCACAGCACGAGGAGCTGAGGGAGCCCTGAAGAAACAACCAACTCAGCTCAGAGGAGAGCAATTTGGCTCCTGGAGGTGGTGAAGCCTAAGCTGAGCCCTGAATGATAAGTGGGCGTTGGGATGGGGCAGAATTGCAGATGGGCCCTCCAGGGAGGAGATGAGAATGATGGAGGTGTGTTTGCGGGTCTGGAAAGATTTGGGGGCGCTGGAGCATAATGTGAGGATTGATGAGCAGGGATGGGTGCACAGGGTCCAATGGGGAAGGGCTCGGAATGCCATGCTGAGGGGTTGGGAGTTAAGTTGGAGACAATCTTGTGGGCAGTGGGGAGCCACAGACAGGTGTTTAGAACAGGAGTGGCATGATCAGATTTACGTTGCAAAGATGATTTTGGAGGCTGTGTTGAGGTAGCTGGAGGACGGTGAGCCTGAAGGTAGGAAAACCACAGAGAAAACTTGTGGTGGTGGCAGCTGTGAGGACAGAGTGGAGGCAGTAGGTGGGGGAAATCAGTGTCGCTAGAAAAGCCACTAAGACTTGGTGACAGCTGTGGAGTCCCCGAAAGACTGTGATTTGCATAAACACAGGGTCTCTGCAACATTCCATCCCAGTCGATGGGTGGTTAATTGAATTCATTCATCCAACAGCAAACATGTATAGATGCTGACTTCGCTGAGAGCCCCAAGCTGGGTGCTGAGAGGAAGAACAGGATTCTCTCTTTATATAGACTGGTTCCCCGGGGGCGGGGGGAGTCAATATACCTCCAGTCCCAACCACCTGGGATGTTGTTAAAAAGGCAAATTCCCAGGCCCCATCTCAGATTGTCAGAAGCAGACTCTGTGTGTGGGATCAAGGGATGTGCCCTCTGACAAAGTTCTGGGGGTGATTCTGATGCACCCCAACGTGTGAGAGCCCAGTCTATTGGCTTCTTGGGAAAATTCAATAAATCAGCCCGCACAGCCACAGGCCTGCAAGTGGCACACCCATGATTTACGGAGCAGTCCCTAGGAGCTGCACTATTGACCTGAATCAGTTTATCGAATCATTGTGAGAGACCGTATTACTTTCATTCCCATCTTACAGATGAGACAACTAAGAATGCCAGAAAACCAGACACTTGTGTGAGTGGGGTGGGTAACCATTGGCCTGGACACAATAATAGCCGGTTCCCTTCCTCTTCCCTTTCATGGTTGGGGCAGGACACGAGAGGGGCTGTGTGCAGCTATGGGCCAAAGCCAGAGGACCCCCAGAGAAAGTTCAAGGGCTGAAGGGGAAAGGCCATGGACTCACAGGAAACTGCAGAGGAGGGGCCACCTAGGAGGACCTGGCAAATGCATCCAAGCCGGCACAGCCTCAGGAGAGCCGCGCAAACTCTGCTGAGCTGTGAAATCTCAGTGGGTCAAGTTTAATCAGCCAGCGTGTGTAATTCACATGAAGGGATTGCAAGCTCCAAATAGAGCTTTTTTTTTTTTTTTTTCCCTTCTTTCAAATCAGGCAATGGGATTTGTCCATGGCGAGGGATCCTAAATACCCTGATTCCTTCTGAGAGGGGGAATTATGTCTTGGTGAAATCGAGGCTTCTTTCACTGGCATCTTTGTGTGGAGGTACCTAGAGATGTGTTTTTTAAAGCTTATAAATCATAAACCTTGTTTGAATCCCAATCCAGAACAGATGTAATGCATATGGTCAGTAGACTTGGAATTGCAAATAAATATGTTTGGAGACCAAATATTTGAAAAGCAATTCTTCTTCTCAGTCTTCTCTTTTTTAAGTGCCACTGCCAAGATCGGTTCAGGGATTTGGTTTCCCTCGAAGCTGTTGCCACAGCACTATACTCTCTCAGCCAAAACAGAGATGCAATGCCCCAGACTAGGAGAGCACAGAAGTTTCAACTTGCTCAGCAGTTCAAGTTGATTGTTTGTGGCTGCCTAGAGTGCTGTGCTGAGACTGGACCTCAAGCTCAGCTAGAAAGAGTGCCATGATCTATTAACAATGTCTGTCTTAGGACCAGCAGTAGGAAGTGGAGGTATAAGTGCCACATAATTGCCCTCCCTGTCCTGCGTGTTTTGGGATCTGCTAACTCTGGACTACCTGCTTCTCTAATAAGACTGTGCTTTATTTTGATTGTAGTGCAGAGAAAATTTTAGGGTACAAAAGAATCAGGGACATTGAAGGGTTTCAACTATGTACCCTTTAAATGTAATGCCTAAGTAATATCAAAACCGTCCTCTTGCTAATTCAGCCGTCTGCCTGAAGGTAGGAATCTTTAATCATCTGAAGAGTCCTGGCATGCAGAGGTGGCACTTTTCACAAACAGCAGTTCTTTTGTTTATTTATCTGTATACTTGATTATTGCCTGTTTCTCCCTAGGGTATGAGCTTCATAAGAACTGGGACTTCATTTTGTTCATTGCTTTATTCCTCACTTCTAGCTAGGAGCGTATGGCACATAGTAGGGACTAGATAAATCTTTGCTGAATAAAGTTAATTTCTTTCCTTTCATTCCCTTGTACATATGCTTATTTGTGCCATCACTACACTGGGCTTGGCAGGGCTGAGTATATAGATCCAGACACAATAAAACAAGTGAGAAACCTCCAGCCTGATGAGGGAGACAGATGTATAAACTGATGATTCTAAAACAGCACAAAAAAGCCAACAATAGACATAGGTGCTGGGGCAGAGGTGATTGACTTCATGGAGAGATGATGAAGTTGGTACACTAAAAGAGACTTCCTAAAGGCTTCGCATTGACCTTGGGTTTTGAAGGATGAATAGAAGTTTTCCAAACAAAGTGTTGGATGTGTTCTGCTTTTTTTTTAAAGCCAGATTCCTGTCTTGTGTGAGAAGGACAGTGTGATACATATTGCATTAGTGAAACGAGCAGTGGAATTGTCTTAAAGAGTCAGACACATAAGTAGGTGAATCTCAGTCTGTCACGGTTCAACCTTGGGCAAGTCACCCATCCTCTCTGAGCCTCAGTTTCTACCCGGCAGACTGAGAATTCAGAGGAAATAGAGGCGAAATGCCTGGCACTGGCCCCAATACCTCACAGGCCCTCAAGGTTTGACAGCTCGTCCTGGTAGGGTGTGATTTGAACCCCACTCTTACCCCAGTCTTTGAAGCTTCCCTAGGGCAATTCAGAGGAAGGCAGGTCTCTCTGGACCTGGTCCAAAGGGACTTAGCTAAGGACATCCTGCAAGGACCTTGTTATCAGTGGAGCCTTGTCCCCAGGGGCTCTGCAGTGAGCTCCCATCCCCCTCCCCACCCCTGCCCTGGGAATACTGTCCTGGCTGCATCCCTGCCCCACCCAAGGGCACGTGCAGGCTGTTTTTACAGCTTTTCACTGAGCTGTGCTGTGAGAAAATGCCAGCTTGATCCATTTTTCCTTCCTGTTCTTCAGACACGTGCAGCCAAAAATGCTGGCTCAGCAGACTGCTTCAAGTTCAGAATCTCATCATTTAAAAGACCCGCTCTCTTCAAACATAATGATAATAAAAATAACAACAATTACAGTTACCATGGATGCCAAGCTCACTCTGGGCAGGCATTTACATGCACTGTTTTGTATAAGTCTCACCAGGGCCTTGTGGCAGCTATTATTTTCTCATTTCTGATATGAACCGTAAGTCCAAGTTTACACGGCTATGAGTGACAGGGCTGGAAAGGGAACCTATGTTTTCAGTCTTCTAAACTCACACCTCCCCTTTCCATTTATTTGTTTGTTTTTCATTTCTTTACTGATACTTTCGCCTTTCAAAAAGATTTGACGCAACTAGCAGAAACACAAACAGCAAAAAAGAATAAAACCAGCCAAGGAAATCAGAGCCAAGAGAATCTGAGACAGGAAAGCAAGGTGTTCCCTGCAGTGGTCTGGTGCAGTGTTCTAGAGATAGCAGACAGAGATCATGTTATTCAGATCTTCTCTATCTTTAATGATTTTTGTCTGCTTCTTCTACCAGTTACTGAGAAGTTTGTGTTAAGACCTCCCACTGTGATTTCAGATTTGTCCCTTTCTCTTTTTGGTTTTCACAGTTTTTGCTTTGTTTTAAAAATTTTGGGGCTTCCCTGGTGGAGCAGTGGTTGAGAGTCTGCCTGCCGATGCAGGGGACACGGGTTCGTGCCCCGGTCCGGGAGGATCCCGTATGCCGCGGAGCGGCTGGGCCCGTGAGTCATGGCCGCTGGGCCTGCGCGTCCGGAGCCTGTGCTCCGCAACGGGAGGGGCCACAACAGTGAGAGGCCCGCGTGTTACTAGCATGCACATTTAAAATTATTGTGTCTCCAGTGGAATGATGCATTTTATCCTCATGATGAAGAATCTCTGGTAATGGTTCCTCCTTTAAAGTCTCCATTGCTGATAGCATAGTTTAGCCACATTTGGATGGCCTGTGTTTTTTTCCTTTTTACTCAATCAACTTTTCTGGGTCCTTGTATTTAAGATGTGTTTCTTGTAAACAGCACAGAGTTGTTGCTTTTTAAAATCCTAGCTTGACAATCATAGTCTTTTTTTTTTCTTTTAGTTTTATGGAGATATAACTGACATACAGTATTGCATAAGTTTAAGGTGTACAGCATAATGATTTGACTTACATACCTCATGAAATGATTACCACAATAAACTTAGTGAACATCCACCATCTCATTTAACACAAAGACATTTTTAAAAATATTTTTTCCTTGTGATGATAACTCTTAGGATTTACTGTCTTAACAACTTTCACATACACAGCGATGTTAATTATATTAATCATGTTGTACATTACATCCCTAGGACTTATTTATCTTGTAACTGGAAGTTTGTACCTTTTGACCACCTTCATCCAGTTCCCCCTCCCCCAACTCCCATCATTTTTTAATGGTATATTTAGTTCATTCAACTTTAATGTGATTACCCATATACTTGAGTATGGATGTATCATCATATTATTTATTCTCCACTTGTCGCATCTTTTCTATAGTCTTCTATCTTGACATTTTTTTTTTTTTTTTTTTTTTTTGCTGTACGCGGGCCTCTCACTGTTGTAGCCTCTCCGGTTGCGGAGCACAGGCTCCGGATGCGCAGGCTCAGCGGCCACGGCTCACGAGCCCAGCCGCTCCGCGGCATGTGGGATCCTCCCAGACCGGGGCATGAACCCGTGTTCCCTGCATCTGCAGGCGGACTGTCAACCACTGCGCCACCAGGGAAGCCCAGGCTTCATTTTTAATAGATATTTTCACTGAGTATGAATGCTATGCTGACAATAATTTTCTTCCAGCATTCTCAATATGTTATTCCATTGTCTTCTGGTTTACATCATTTCAGTTTAAGTCTTAGTTTGCTACTTTGATGGGAAAGTGTCATTTTCACTCTGCCTGATTTTATAACTTCTCATCTTTAGCTTTCATCAGTTTTATTTGTATTTTTCCTTGTATTTATCCTGCTTGGGATCATAGTGATTCTGTGGTTTGACATTTTCATCAGCTTTTTAAAATAGTCATTATCTCCTTAAAGATTACTCTTTTTCTCTCTCCTACCCTTGTAGGACACAAATTACATGTAGGTAAGAACTTTTCACCATATTCATGTGTGTTTTACGTTCTTTTTCTGTATTTCCGTTCTTTTTTTTTTTTTTTTTTTTTTTTTTTTTGGTATGTGGGCCTCTCTCT